>NC_026004.2:37574495-37651550 GCF_000442705.2 Elaeis guineensis | reverse complement strand
ATCGTCATCATTACAAAGGTAGAAATATAAGTAAAAGATAATACCATAAAATCATAATTGTTTCAATACATAGTTCATAAAAAATCAACCAGCTAATTGTCAATACATGGCCCCAAAATACAGATCCTAGAACAAGACACTAACACCTAGGATCTAGTAATGATCATGAGAAGTCATGGATCGGAGTCATCAGATATGGGATGAGAAGCTGATGGATCAGAAGTGCGTCCTCTACCCCGTCTGCCTCTGGCACGAGTAGGAGAGCGAGATGAACTGGGAGGCTGAGAACGCTGAGAGGCTAAGGACTGAACAGAAAGGGTGAGTCTGATGGAATCAAGTACGTTCAGTGCTCTGGAAACAGACTGAAGTAGAGCAGTGAACTGAGTGGTTGCATGCTCACTCGATCCTCGTATCTCTTTCCTCAGTAACTCATATCCACCCTCTAGTGCTCCTCTGAGCCTGCCAGCCTCTGCAGTGAGGTCTGTGACCTCAATAGTTGACTCCTGTGGCTTAGGATGGGCCAAAGCAAGGACTTGCCCCTGCAAGTCAAGAACTCTGCCAGTCAGTCTCCAGACTGTGTCCTCAAGCTGCTGGATCCGGATGGACTGATCTGATATCATCTGAAACACAGTGGAGATGTGGGGAGTCATGGTCTGATCAGAAGAAGTGGCTCCTGGTGCAAAAGTAGTACTGCTCCACTGACTAGATAGCAAAGAAGCCACACGCTTTGATATCTGCTCGATCTGATCGTCAGCCAGTCTCTGGCTGATACACTGGTGTGGGCATCCTAGTAAATTCTGAAGGGCCAGCCTCTGTATCAGGAATGAATTGGATATTTGGTGATGCTGCCCTGAAGTCATGGACAGGAGATGATGGACCTTCTTCTTCAGCTCTGTCTTCAGTTCTGTCTTCAGCTCTCTCCTCAGCTCTCTCCTCAGCTCTTTCTTCAGAGCCCTTGATCCAACCACCATCAGTCTTTGTAAATCCCATTCGGTGCAGGGTGTGTTGGTTGAAAGTGTCCACATGAGAGAGCTTAGTAGAAGCCTCCCCCTCACAGCTAACTCCAAACCTCCTAAATACTCTAGTAAGGGCCATACCATAAGGCAAGTGTGCCTTGGATCTGTTCAAAGTCTCTCTCATGGCCTCTATCATAAGTGCAGGGAGGTTCAGGGGGGTCTGAGTGATGACATGAAACATGATACATACATCTCTGCTGGAAAGTAAATCATGCCTACCACTCCTAGGAAAGAAGAGCTTCGTTACCATCTGATGCAGGATCCTCATCTCAATGGACAAAATCTTTGCTTCCAACTTATTTAAACTTCCTGAATAAGTTTCTCCTAGAATAATTCTGATCCCCTCTTCTTTTACTGAGAGTTCCATATAAGAGTAACCCTCACTAGGCAACTGAAGTATTTCTCCCAAAATACTAGAATCCAAGCAAATATCAATACCCTTGACAGTTGAAGTCACTGACCCATTTCCATAATGTAGATTCTGGTAGAATTCTCTAACTAGGTCAACATAGGTGACTTCCTTAAGGGAGCAGTAGAAATCCCATCCTTGGTTTTTAATCTTAGTTGCAAAAGTAAAGCCCTCTTTTTCAAAGAACCGAAAATTTATATTCTTCCCGGTTTCGACTTTTCTATCAGAAAGAGGATTCTTACTGGGGCTTAGGAAGGATTGAGGGGGACCTTGAGCAGATACTGAAGCTGGAGTGGGAGCAGTGGAAGACTGACCAGCTTGCCTTTTCTTTCGGATAATTTCTTCAGGCTCACGGATTGACTTTCTTCTTTGGGGAAGCTTCATCTTTGGAGCCATATTCACTATAGTAGCAGGCAGGGAGACTTGGAGGAACACGTGAATGAGTGGAGGAGGGATCACAAGAGAGTGAAGAGGGATTTTGGTGAAGAAAAGAAGTGGATTTGGGAAGAACGGTGGAGTACTAGGGCACGCTCCAACCGTACCAAACAATGGGAGAAAGCACAAAAAATCTCTTTCCAAGGTGGCAATTTTTGGTGGAGAGGAGGAGGGAGAAGTGCCTCGAACTAAATCCTTGGATTTGGAGCAAAAGGAATTGGAGAAGTCGGCTTTTGGAAGGAAGAAGATGAGAAGATGAGTCATCTCACGAACAGGGTCCCTTATAAAAACAATGAGCCCGTGGGAAGTTTGAGGAAATAACAAGTTTGCCATTGAGTCGACTCATGGGGGTCGACTCATGAAGTTCAGAAATTCAGAAAAAATATGAATAAATTCCAGAAAAATTCAAAATTTTGGAGAAGGAGTTTTGCTCAAAGATAAGTTTTTAGAATGATAAATTTGAGCTTTTGGTACCAGGATAGATGTTGGAAATTGAGCTCTAAGAATTTTTGACATCAATTCTTGAAATTGAGAAAAATTTAGGCATATGGATCTAGAATTCCTAGATTTCTCCTAATTTCACAGAATCTATCCTCACTAAGGGCCTTTGTAAAGATATCAGCTAATTGATTTTCAGTGCAAACATATTCAAGAATTATATTTTTGTTTTGAACATGTTCTCTTATAAAATGATGTCTTATTTCAATATGTTTGGATCTTGAGTGTTGAATTGGATTTTTAGATAGATTTATGGCACTTGTGTTATCACATCTTATTGGTGTTTCATTAAGTTTGATTCTAAAGTCTTCGAGTTGTTGCTTAATCCATAATATTTGAGCACAACAACTTTCGGCTGCAATGTATTCGGCCTCAGCCGTAGACAGTGCCACCGAATTTTGTTTCTTGCTAAACCATGAGATTAGGTTAACTCCAAGAAATTGGCAAGTTCACTTGTGCTTTTTCTATCTAATTTACATCCAGCAAAATCAGCATCTGAATATCCTAATAAATCAATTTGTGAGTCCTTAGAGTACCATAACCCTAGAGTTTGAGTACCATTTAAGTATCTAAGGATTCTTTTAACAGCATTCAAATGAGATTCTTTAGGATTAGATTGATATCTAGCACATAAACAAACACTAAACATGATATCAGGCCTACTTGCAGTTAAATATAATAATGAGCCAATCATACCTCTATAGTATTTTAAGTCTACACATTTACCTTCATCATCCTTGTCAATCTTATATGAGGGACTCATTGGTGTGCCAATTGGTTTGCAGTTCTCCATTCCAAATCTTTTGAGTAGTTCCTTGGTGTACTTGCTTTGGGTGATGGAGATTCCTCTTTTGATTGTTTGATTTGGAGTCCGAGGAAGAAGGTGAGTTCTCCCATCATGCTCATCTCGAACTCCCCCTGCATAAGCTTAGCAAAGTCTTGACAAAGGGATTCATTAGTAGACCAAAAATTATGTCATCAACATAAATTTGTATAACTAGCATATCATTTTGATTTCTTTTAATAAAGAGGGTTGTATCTACATTACCTCTTAAAAAACCATTATTTAGTAAAAATTTGCTTAGCCTATCATACCATGCTCTAGGTGCTTGTTTTAATCCATATAAAGCTTTATTTAATCTAAAGACATGATTAGGAAAAGCATGATTTTCAAATCCAGGGGGTTGTTCTACATAAACTTCTTCAGCAATATATCCATTTAAAAATACACTTTTAACATCCATTTGAAATAACTTGAATTTCATAAAGCAAGCATATGCAAGTAGAAGTCTAATAGCTTCTAATCTAGCAACAGGTGCAAAGGTTTCATCAAAATCAATTCCTTCTTCTTGATTATATCCCTTAGCAACCAGTCTTACTTTATTTCTAATTACATTTCCATGCTCATCTAATTTGTTTCTAAAGACCCATTTTGTGCCAATTATTGAATAATTTTTAGGTCTTGATACTAAGGTCCAAACATTATTTCTTTCAAATTGATTAAGTTCCTCTTGCATTGCATTAATCCAATTATGATCATTTTCAGCTTCTTCAAAAGTTTTAGGTTCAAGATGAGATACAAAAGTACAATGATTAACTACATCTCTAAGTGAAGAACGGGTTTTTACCCCATGCATAGGATCACCAATAATTAACTCCTTAGGGTGGTTGTGAACATACCTCCATTCCTTGGGTAGGTCATTTGTACCTTGAGGTTGTTCTTGAATTTCTTCACCTCTCTCATCTTGTTCGTCTTCTTGATCCTTGTCTTCTGGAGTTGCTGAATCTTTTAGAGTGATCTCCTTCATACCTTCTATTAGTGGATCTGCATCATCAACACCCTCATTCTTCTTTGAAGGAAGATCGTTAGATTCATCAAAAACAACATGTATGGACTCCTCAACTACTAAAGTTCTTTTGTTGAAAACTCTAAATGCTTTACTAGTGGAGGAGTAACCTAGAAAGATTGCTTCATCTGATTTTGCTTCAAATTTATCAAGTTTTTCTTTGCCATTATTTAATACAAAACATCGGCAACCAAAAATATGAAAATATGCAATATTTGGTTTTCTTCCTTTCCAAAGTTCATAGGGGGTTTTCTTTAAAAATTGTCTAATCAAAGCACGATTTAAAATGTAACATGCTGTGTTAATTACTTCCGCCCAAAAATATCTTGGAAGGTTGCTTTCACAAAGCATGGTACGGGCCATTTCTTCTAAGGTTCTGTTTTTCCTTTCAACTACCCCATTCTGTTGGGGTGTCCTAGGAGCAGAGAAGTTATGGCCAATTTCATTTTCATCACAAAAATTTTCAAAGTCTTGATTTTCAAATTCAGTTCCATGATCACTTCTAATATTTTGAATTGAAAACCCTTTTTCATTAGTGACTTTTCGGTGAAATTTAGTGAAAATATGAAAAGTTTCATTTTTGTGTGCCAAAAAGAAAACTCAAGTAAAACGAGAGTAATCATCTATAATTACAAAGCCATATTGTTTTCCTCCTAGACTAGTGGTTCTAGTTGGTCCAAATAAGTCCATATGTAGGAGCTCTAAAGGTCTAGAAGTTGAAACAGTATTTTTGGATTTAAATGAAACTCTAGTTTGTTTACCTAATTGGCATGCATCACAAATTCTATTCTTTTCAAAGTTCAGTTTTGGCAAACCAAGAACTAATTCTTTCTTAATTAATTTTGAAAGAGAATGCATGCTAATATGTGCAAGTCTACGATGCCACAGCCAACTAGTCTCATTAACTTTAGCATTCAAGGAAACTAGGCATTGCATGTCTAATTTGGCTAAATCATTCAAATCTACCATATAAACATTGCCATGCCTATGTCCTATAAATTTAATGCCATCGTTAATAGGACTAGTCACAATGCAAACAGATGATTCAAAAACAACTTTATACCCTTTATCACAAAATTGACTAATGCTAAGTAAGTTATGCTTTAAACCTTTAACTAACAAAATATTTTCAATGTATTTGGAGGGAGTGATACCAATGTTACCTATCCGATGATCTTTCCTTTGCCATTATCTCCAAAGGTGACCATCCCTCCATCCTTAGCATCAAGCGTGATGAATTGTGATTCATCACCAGTCATGTGTCTCGAGCATCCACTGTCAAGATACCATTTCCTGTTTCCTCCTTGGGATGCTAGACACACCTGCAAGCAAAGGTCAAGTTTTTGTCTTAGGTACCCAAGCTTTCTTGGGTCCTTTTAGGTTAGTCAAAATGGTTCCTTTTGGAACCCATATTTTCTTTATAGTTGTGTTTGCATATTTGTTAATAAGGCATGTGTATGATTTATGTCCTATTCTACCACATTTGAAACAAGTGATATTTGTAGACTTGTTACTTGAATAATTTACATAAATATTCTTCAGAAATTTTTGTTTCTTCAAGGGGTTATAGCCAAGTCCAGCCTTATCATATACAGCTTTTTGATTATCAAGAATCATATTTAGTTTGTTTGAACTTAAGGTGAACTTATCTACTATAGGTTTCAGCTTGTTAATTTCATTCTTTAAGCTTTGATTTTCTTGAATCAAGGTGGATTTTTCAATTGAAAGGTTTTAGCTTGTTCACTAAGGACTGATTTTTCATTTTCAGTTCTTTGTTTTTCATCCCTAGTTTCTTTAATTCATCAATTAAATCATAGAATGCTTCATGCAATTCTTCAAAAGTAAATTCACTAGTGGATTCAGAAGTTACCTCATTTTCGTGTGCCATAAGGCACAGGTTGGCTTGTTCTGTTGAGGTTTCCTCATCGGAGCTTGAGTCATCACTCGCACTCCAAGTCGCCATCATTGCTTTTTTTTGAACTTTTTGGGACCTTTCTTCAGTTGTGACATTCGGATCTGAAATGTCCCGGCTTCTTACACTCGTAGCATATAAGGGGTTGATCTTTCTCTTTCTCTTTGCTTTGTTCCCCTTTTGTGAATGACTTCTTTCTCATCCCCTATTTTCTTTTTCTTAGAAACTTCTTAAATTTCTGGGTGATGAGTGCCATCTCTTCATCCTGTTCTTCATCTTCAGTGTCATCCGTTTCATCATCAGGCGAAGCTGTGGATTTGAGGGCAATGGTTCTTTTCTTTTTGACTTCATCCTCTTGATGTTGCTTCATGTTAAGTTCATGAGTCATCAAAGATCCAAGAAGCTCTTCTAGAGGTAGAGAGTTCAAGTCCTTTGCTTCTTGGATGGCAGTCACCTTGGCTTCCCAAGTTCTTGGCAATGACCTGAGAATCTTCCTTACTAGCTCACTGTTAGTATAAGATTTGCCAAGACTCTTCAAACCATTAATTATAGCAGTAAAACGAGTAAACATAGCAGTTATGGACTCATCATGCTCCATTTTAAACAATTCATATTTATGCACAAGCATGTTTATTTTAGACTCTTTTACTTGATTTATTCCCTCATGGGTTACTTCTAACCTATCCCATATTTCTTTAGCAGATGCACAAGTAGAAATGCGATTAAATTCATTTGCATCTAGTGCACAATAAAAAACATTCATAGCTTTAGCATTTAATTGTGCCAATTTCTTATCAACCTCATCCCATTCTTTCTCGGGTTTGGTTGACTCCTCACCATCTATAATCTTGGTGAGTGTGTGAGGACCGTTCACTATGATACTCCACATATCATAGTCGAGTGCTTGTATGAATATCTTCATCCGAGCTTTCCAATAGGTGTAATTAGACCCATTGAAAAGTGGAGGTCGGTTTGTAGATTGCCCCTCGGCTAGAGAAGTACCGACATGGGTTGCCATAGATCTTTGGCTCTTTGATTGTTAGATCAAAGAAGGGCTAGAGCACCGGGCTCTGATACCACTTGTTGCCCAGCTATGCAACCCAAGAGGGGGGGGTGAATTGGGTTTCTAAAAATTTTAAGCTCAACTAATTACTTATGAAAGGTATTTGTTAAAAGCTTGATGAATGAGAAGAAAGACTTTAAATCAAGATTAATTACCTAAAGCAAGAATGCAAGGATATAATAAAGAAATAAAGAGAAACAATAAAGCACACCACAAACACAAAGATTTATAGTGGTTCGGTGCCAACCTTGCACCTACATCCACTCCCCAAGCTCCTACTTGGGAATTTCAATCAACTATACTTGTATTCAACCCGAATACAAATCATCGAAACTCCGACACTAGCTATCCCAAGCTAGTCCACTTGTTTTCCGGTACAAGCCAACCCAAAACACTCCGATTTCAGGTTCGGATCAACCTTCCTTGTTTTGGAAACCCTCCAAAAATAAGAACAATTACTCACAAAGAGTAAGACAGTTTAGAGCATAAATAAGTACAAGAATAGCTCCTTAAATGAGCGAATATAACAATAAAAATACTTTACTCAAATGAAGAATCCCTTTTTGGATTTTCTCAAGGTGGATGAAGAGTTGAATGAACGCTTGAGAAGAAGATGAACTTTGATTGAAGACTTCTTGAAGGCTTTGAAAGAGCTCTTGATCAAGGTTGAAAAATTGGCTTGAAAAACCCTCTCTTTGAATGCTCTTGAATGCCCTTTTGAAAGCTCTTGCTTTTCTCTTTCACAATCTCTCGTGTATATTGTAGATTTCTTGTCTCTCTCGTGTAGATTGTGGATTCCCTCTTTTTTCTTTTGTGTATTTCGTTGATCTCAGGCTCTCTCGTATAGATTTTGGATCCTCTGTATTATGTCCTGTATTTTCACCTTTTGAAACCTTTTATAGCATTAAGAAACAAGAGAAAACATATTAGCAGAAAAAGAGCCGTTAGAGCATTTTTAGGGAGCATAAAAGGCAATTAAAACGGGCAAAAAACTAGCCGTTGCGGACGATTTCCGTCGCAGGGGTCGACTCATGAGTCGACTCATGCTTCAGGAGTCGACTCATGAGTCGACTTCTGTTGCAACAGCCAGAAACTTTGATTTCTGGATTTTTTGGCCCAAATCAGCAGAGGTCGACTCATGAGTCGACTCATGCCTTGTGGGTCGACTCATGAGTCGACTCACAGGTCGTGCCAAGCCAAAAATCCAGGTGCCAAGGGAAATTTTTGCGTGCCAATCAGCTCATAGTGCCATGAGTTGACTCATGAGTCGACTCATGCACTTCAAACATTCATAACTTCAAAAATATAAGCCCAAAAATAATGAAATTTTTACCAATAGATTACAAATCATTTGTTCTACCAAATGATACTATCAAATCAGGATTTTAGTAAAATTATGATTTTGCCCCTGAAGAGCATAAAACTTTTTCAATTTAAAATATTTGTATCCCTTCAATCTGCTTTGTAATCATCAAAATCAATCTAGGAGCAACAATCTTCCCCTTTTTGATGATGACAAAATACTTGAACAAAAGCATTTATGTGAATGCATTATAGATGCTTGAAAAGAGTATGATTCTTTTGGCATGTAAAATAAATGGTCATATACAAAAATAGATTGTCCATTTTCTTAAAGATTTGAAGATATGCTCATTGGATTATGTGATTTTAGTGTTAGAGCGGAAAACTTATTTTTGTTATCAGATTAAGCTGTATTTTGAAAATTTGCTCATTCTCATTTGATTTTAGTTTTAGCATCAGAGCAAAAAATAATTATGTGCTTTTACAAAAAATAATTATGTGTGCCAAAGCATGTTTAAGAGTTGATTTGGAAAGTGTATTAGATCATTTTGAGTTTAAGATGTATCAGAGCAAGAGAAAAATAAATTTTGCAATGTATCAGAGCAAGAAAAATAATTTTACAATGTTATCAGAAAAAAATTTACAATGTATCAGAGAAAATTTTACAATGTATCAGAGAAATTTTAAATGTATCAGAGCAAGTTAAAAAAAATTTTAAGATGTATCAGAGTAAGTTAAATTTCTTAAGATGTATCAAGGTAAATAAAATTTCAAAAGATGTATTAGAGCAAGTTGGAATTTTAAAGTATATCAGAGCATATTTAAATTTTTAAAGTAAATCAGAGCATATGTAAAGAAGTAATTTAAAAGTTACTTATTTGCATTGTACTTAGTATTGTACTTTTGATATTGTTCTTTAAATTCTCCAATTCATTCATTAATTTCTCATAATTTGTAGTTTTGCTTTTGATGGGTTGCCTTTTTAATTTTTGTTTAATTTCTCCCCCTTTTTGACATCATCAAACATGGTTAACTCTTCCTTTTTCTGAAACATTCTTTAATTTCTCCCCCTTTAGAGTTTATCACAGATGTTTGCTCCCCCTTAATACAGCAATTATTAACAGCAAACAACAACAAAGAGAAGACAATATTTCAACAAGGAGAATATATATAACCAAAATATGATCGTCATCATTACAAAGGTAGAAATATAAGTAAAAGATATACCATAAAACCATAATTGTTTCAATACATAGTTCATAAAAAATCAACCAGCTAATTGTCAATACATGGCCCCAAAATACAGATCCTAGAACAAGACACTAACACCTAGGATCTAGTAATGATCATGAGAAGTCATGGATCGGAGTCATCAGATATGGGATGAGAAGCTGATGGATCAGAAGTGCGTCCTCTACCCCGTCTGCCTCTGGCACGAGCAGGAGAGCGAGATGAACTGGGAGGCTGAGAACGCTGAGAGGCTAAGGACTGAACAGAAAGGGTGAGTCTGATGGAATCAAGTACGTTCAGTGCTCTGGAAACAGACTGAAGTAGAGCAGTGAACTGAGTGGTTGCATGCTCACTCGATCCTCGGATCTCTTTCCTCAGTAACTCATATCCACCCTCTAGTGCTCCTCTGAGCCTGCCAGCCTCTGCAGTGAGGTCTGTGACCTCAATAGTTGACTCCTGTGGCTTAGGATGGGCCAAAGCAAGGACTTGCCCCTGCAAGTCAAGAACTCTGCCAGTCAGTCTCCAGACTGTGTCCTCAAGCTGCTGGATCCGGATGGACTGATCTGATATCATCTGAAACACAGTGGAGATGTGGGGAGTCATGGTCTGATCAGAAGAAGTGGCTCCTGGTGCAAAAGTAGTACTGCTCCACTGACTAGATAGCAAAGAAGCCACACGCTGTGATATCTGCTCGATCTGATCGTCAGCCATCTGAACTCTGATTGAGGTGCTCTGCTCTCTGGCTGATACACTGGTGTGGGCATCCTAGTAAATTCTGAAGGGCCAGCCTCTGTATCAGGAATGAACTGGATATTTGGTGATGCTGCCCTGAAGTCATGGACAGGAGATGATGGACCTTCTTCTTCAGCTCTGTCTTCAGTTCTGTCTTCAGCTCTCTCCTCAGCTCTCTCCTCAGCTCTTTCTTCAGAGCCCTTGATCCAACCACCATCAGTCTTTGTAAATCCCATTCGGTGCAGGGTGTGTTGGTTGAAAGTGTCCACATGAGAGAGCTTAGTAGAAGCCTCCCCCTCACAGCTAACTCCAAACCTCCTAAATACTCTAGTAAGGGCCATACCATAAGGCAAGTGTGCCTTGGATCTGTTCAAAGTCTCTCTCATGGCCTCTATCATAAGTGCAGGGAGGTTCAGGGGGGTCTGAGTGATGACATGAAACATGATACATACATCTCTGCTGGAAAGTAAATCATGCCTACCACTCCTAGGAAAGAAGAGCTTCGTTACCATCTGATGCAGGATCCTCATCTCAATGGACAAAATCTTTGCTTCCAATTATTTAAACTTCCTGAATAAGTTTCCCCTAGAATAATCTGATCCCCTCTTCTTTTACTGGGAGTTCCATATAAGAGTAACCCTCACTAGGCAACTGAAGTATTTCTCCCAAAATACTAGAATCCAAGCAAATATCAATACCCTTGACAGTTGAAGTCACTGACCCATTTCCATAATGTAGATTCTGGTAGAATTCTCTAACTAGGTCAACATAGGTGACTTCCTTAAGGGAGCAGTAGAAATCCCATCCTTGGTTTTTAATCTTAGTTGCAAATGTAAAGCCCTCTTTTTCAAAGAACCAAAAATCTATATTCTTCCCGGTTTCGACTTTTCTATCAGAAAGAGGATTCTTACTGGGGCTTAGGAAGGATTGAGGGGGACCTTGAGCAGATACTGAAGCTGGAGTGGGAGCAGTGGAAGACTGACCAGCTTGCCTTTTCTTTCGGACAATTTCTTCAGGCTCACGGATTGACTTTCTTCTTTGGGGAAGCTTCATCTTTGGAGCCATATTCACTATAGTAGCAGGCAGGGAGACTTGGAGGAACACGTGAATGAGTGGAGGAGGGATCACAAGAGAGTGAAGAGGGATTTTGGTGAAGAAAAGAAGTGGATTTGGGAAGAACGGTGGAGTGCTAGGGCACGCTCCAACCGTGCCAAACAATGGGAGAAAGCACAAAAAATCCCTTTCCAAGGTGGCGATTTTTGGTGGAGAGGAGGAGGGAGAAGTGCCTCGAACTAAATCCTTGGATTTGGAGCAAAAGGAATTGGAGAAGTCGGCTTTTGGAAGGAAGAAGATGAGAAGATGAGTCGTCTCACGAACAGGGTCCCTTATAAAAACAATGAGCCCGTGGGAAGTTTGAGGAAATAACAAGTTTGCCATTGAGTCGACTCATGGGGGTCGACTCATGAAGTTCAGAAATTCAGAAAAAATGTGAATAAATTCCAAAAAAATTTAAATTTTGGGAGAAGGAGTTTTGCTCAAAGATAAGTTTTTAGAATGATAAATTTGAGCTTTTGGGACCAGGATAGATGTTGGAAATTGAGCTCTAAGAATTTTTGACATCAATTCTTGGAAATTGAGAAAAATTTAGGCATATGGATCTAGAATTCCTAGATTTCTCCTAATTTCACAGAATCTATCCTCACTAAGGGCCTTTGTAAAGATATCAGCTAATTGATTTTCAGTGCAAACATATTCAAGAATTATATTTTTGTTTTGAACATGTTCTCTTATAAAATGATGTCTTATTTCAATATGTTTGGATCTTGAGTGTTGAATTGGATTTTTAGATAGATTTATGGCACTTGTGTTGTCACATCTTATTGGTGTTTCATTAAGTTTGATTCCAAAGTCTTCGAGTTGTTGCTTAATCCACAAGATTTGAGCACAACAACTTCCGGCTGCAATGTATTCGGCCTCAGCCGTAGACAGTGCCACCGAATTTTGTTTCTTGCTAAACCATGAGATTAGGTTAACTCCAAGAAATTGGCAAGTTTCACTTGTGCTTTTTCTATCTAATTTACATCCAGCAAAATCAGCATCTGAATATCCTAATAAATCAATTTGTGAGTCCTTAGAGTACCATAACCCTAGAGTTTGAGTACCATTTAAGTATCTAAGGATTCTTTTAACAGCATTCAAATGAGATTCTTTAGGATTAGATTGATATCTAGCACATAAACAAACACTAAACATGATATCAGGCCTACTTGCAGTTAAATATAATAATGAGCCAATCATACCTCTATAGTATTTTAAGTCTACACATTTACCTTCATCATCCTTGTCAAGCTTACATGAGGGACTCATTGGTGTGCCAATTGGTTTGCAGTTCTCCATTCCAAATCTTTTGAGTAGTTCCTTGGTGTACTTGCTTTGGGTGATGGAGATTCCCTCTTTTGATTGTTTGATTTGGAGTCCGAGGAAGAAGGTGAGTTCTCCCATCATGCTCATCTCGAACTCCCCCTGCATAAGCTTAGCAAAGTCTTGACAAAGGGATTCATTAGTAGACCCAAAAATTATGTCATCAACATAAATTTGTATAACTAGCATATCATTTTGATTTCTTTTAATAAAGAGGGTTGTATCTA
This sequence comes from Elaeis guineensis, assembly GCF_000442705.2. Taxonomy (NCBI): domain Eukaryota; kingdom Viridiplantae; phylum Streptophyta; class Magnoliopsida; order Arecales; family Arecaceae; genus Elaeis; species Elaeis guineensis. Next base: position 37,638,458 of record NC_026004.2, on the reverse strand, counting down.
CATTACCTCTTAAAAAACATTATTTAGTAAAATTTGCTTAGCCTATCATACCATGCTCTAGGTGCTTGTTTTAATCCATATAAAGCTTTATTTAATCTAAAGACATGATTAGGAAAAGCATGATTTTCAAATCCAGGGGGTTGTTCTACATATACTTCTTCAGCAATATATCCATTTAAAAATGCACTTTTAACATCCATTTGAAATAACTTGAATTTCATAAAGCAAGCATATGCAAGTAGAAGTCTAATAGCTTCTAATCTAGCAACAGGTGCAAAGGTTTCATCAAAATCAATTCCTTCTTCTTGATTATATCCCTTAGCAACCAGTCTTGCTTTATTTCTAATTACATTTCCATGCTCATCTAATTTGTTTCTAAAGACCCATTTTGTGCCAATTATTGAATAATTTTTAGGTCTTGATACTAAGGTCCAAACATTATTTCTTTCAAATTGATTAAGTTCCTCTTGCATTGCATTAATCCAATTATGATCATTTTCAGCTTCTTCAAAAGTTTTAGGTTCAAGATGAGATACAAAAGCACAATGATTAACTACATCTCTAAGTGAAGAACGGGTTTTTACCCCATGCATAGGATCACCAATAATTAACTCCTTAGGGTGGTTGTGAACATACCTCCATTCCTTGGGTAGGTCATTTGTACCTTGAGGTTGTTCTTGAATTTCTTCACCTCTCTCATCTTGTTCGTCTTCTTGATCCTTGTCTTCTGGAGTTGCTGAATCTTTCAGAGTGATCTCCTTCATACCTTCTATTAGTGGATCTGCATCATCAACACCCTCATTCTTCCTTGAAGGAAGATCGTTAGATTCATCAAAAACAACATGTATGGACTCCTCAACTACTAAAGTTCTTTTGTTGAAAACTCTAAATGCTTTACTAGTGGAGGAGTAACCTAGAAAGATTGCTTCATCTGATTTTGCATCAAATTTACCAAGTTTTTCTTTGCCATTATTTAATACAAAACATCGCAACCAAAAATATGAAAATATGCAATATTTGGTTTTCTTCCTTTCCAAAGTTCATAGGGGGTTTTCTTTAAAAATTGTCTAATCAAAGCACGATTTAAAATGTAACATGCTGTGTTAATTGCTTCCGCCCAAAAATATCTTGGAAGGTTGCTTTCATAAAGCATGGTACGGGCCATTTCTTCTAAGGTTCTGTTTTTCCTTTCAACTACCCCATTCTGTTGGGGTGTCCTAGGAGCAGAGAAGTTATGGCCAATTCCATTTTCATCACAAAAATTTTCAAAATCTTGATTTTCAAATTCAGTTCCATGATCACTTCTAATATTTTGAATTGAAAACCCTTTTTCATTAGTGACTTTTCGGTGAAATTTAGTGAAAATATGAAAAGTTTCATTTTGTGTGCCAAAAAAAAACCCAAGTAAAACGAGAGTAATCATCTATAATTACAAAGCCATATCGTTTTCCTCCTAGACTAGTGGTTCTAGTTGGTCCAAATAAGTCCATATGTAAGAGCTCTAACGGTCTAGAAGTTGAAATAGTATTTTTGGATTTAAATGAAACTCAGTTTGTTTACCTAATTGGCATGAATCATAAATCTATCCTTTTCAAAATTCAGTTTTGGCAAACCAAGAACTATTTCTTTCTTAATTAATTTTGAGAGAGAATGCATGCTGATATGTGCAAGTCTACGATGCCACAGCCAACTAGTCTCATTAACTTTAGCATTCAAGGATACTAGGCATTGCATGTCTAATGTGGCTAAATCATTCAAATCTACCATATAAACATTGCCATGCCTATGTCCTATAAATTTAATGCCATCGTTAATAGGACTAGTCACAATGCAAACAGATGATTCAAAAATAACTTTATACCCTTTATCACAAAATTGACTAATGCTAAGTAAGTTATGCTTTAAACCTTTAACTAACAAAACATTTTCAATGTATTTGGAGGGAGTGATACCAATGTTACCTATCTCGATGATCTTTCCTTTGCCATTATCTCCAAAGGTGACCATCCCTCCATCCTTAGCATCAAGCGTGATGAATTGTGATTCATCACCAGTCATGTGTCTCGAGCATCCACTGTCAAGATACCATTTCCTGTTTCTCCTTGGGATGCTAGACACACCTGCAAGCAAAGGTCAAGTTTCTGTCTTAGGTACCCAAGCTTTCTTGGGTCCTTTTAGGTTAGTCAAAATGGTTCCTTTTGGAACCCATATTTTCTTTGTAGTTGTGTTTGCAGATTTGTTAATAAGGCATGTGTATGATTTATGTCCTATTCTACCATATTTGAAGCAAGTAATATTTGTAGACTTGTTACTTGAATAATTTACATAAATATTCTTCAGAAATTTTTGTTTCTTCAAGGGGTTATAGCCAAGTCCAGCCTTATCATATACAGCTTTTTGATTATCAAGAATCATATTTAGTTTGTTTGAACTTAAGGTGAACTTATCTACTATAGGTTTCAGCTTGTTAATTTCATTCTTTAAGCTTTGATTTTCGTGAATCAAGGTGGATTTTTCAATTGAAAGGTTTTTAGCTTGTTTCACTAAGGACTGATTTTTCAATTTCAGTTCTTTATTTTTCATCCCTAGTTTCTTTAATTCATCAATTAAATCATAGAATACTTCATGCAATTCTTCAAAAGTAAATTCACTAGTGGATTCAGAAGTTACCTCATTTTCGTGTGCCATAAGGCACAGGTTAGCTTGTTCTGTTGAGGTTTCCTCATCGGAGCTTGAGTCATCACTCGCACTCCAAGTCGCCATCATTGCTTTCTTTTTGAACTTTTTGGGACCTTTCTTCAGTTGTGGACATTCGGATCTGAAATGTCCCGGCTTCTTGCACTCGTAGCATATAAGGGGTTGATCTTTCTCTTTCTCTTTGCTTTGTTCCCCTTTTGTGAACTTCTTTCTCATCCCCTATTTTCTTTTTCTTAGAAACTTCTTAAATCTCCGGGTGATGAGTGCCATCTCTTCATCCTGTTCTTCATCTTCAGTGTCATCCGTTTCATCATCAGGCGAAGCTGTGGATTTGAGGGCAATGGTTCTTTTCTTTTTGACTTCATCCTCTTGATGTTGCTTCATGTTAAGTTCATGAGTCATCAAGGATCCAAGAAGCTCTTCTAGAGGTAGAGTGTTCAAGTCCTTTGCTTCTTGGATGGCAGTCACCTTGGCTTCCCAAGTTCTTGGCAATGACCTGAGAATCTTCCTTACAAGCTCACTGTTAGTATAAGATTTGCCAAGACTCTTCAAACCATTAATTATATCAGTAAAATGAGTAAACATAGCAGTTATGGACTCATCATGCTCCATTTTAAACAATTCATATTTATGCACAAGCATGTTTATTTTAGATTCTTTTACTTGATTTGTTCCCTCATGGGTTACTTCTAATCTATCCCATATTTTTTAGCAGATGCACAAGTAGAAATGCGATTAAATTCATTTGCGTCAAGTGCACAATAAAGAACATTCATAGCTTTAGCATTTAATTGTGCCAATTTCTTATCAACCTCATCCCATTCTTTCTCGGGTTTGGTTGACTCCTCACCATCTATAATCTTGGTGAGTGTGTGAGGACCGTTCACTATGATACTCCACATATCATAGTCGAGTGCTTGTATGAATATCTTCATCCGAGCTTTCCAATAGGTGTAATTAGACCCATTGAAAAGTGGAGGTCGGTTTGTAGATTGCCCCTCGGCTAGAGAAGTACCGACATGGGTTGCCATAGATCTTTGGCTCTTTGATTGTTAGATCAAAGAAGGGCTAGAGCACCAGGCTCTGATACCAATTGTTTCCCAGCTATGCAACCCAAGAGGGGGGGGGTGAATTGGGTTTCTAAAAATTTTAAGCTTAACTAATTACTTATGAAAAGTATTTGTTAAAAGCTTGATGAATGAGAAGAAAGACTTTAAATCAAGATTAATTACCTAAAGCAAGAATGCAAGGATATAATAAGGAAATAAAGAGAAACAATAAAGCACACCACAAACACAAGGATTTATAGTGGTTCGGTGCCAACCTTGCACCTACATCCACTCCCCAAGCTCCTACTTGAGAATTTCAATCCACTATACTTGTATTCAACCCGAATACAAACATCGAAAACTCCGACACTAGCTATCCCAAGCTAGTCCACTTGTTTCCCGGGTACAAGCCAACCTAAAACACTCCGATTTCAAGTTCGGATCAACCTTTCCTTGTTTTGGAAACCCTCCAAAAATAAGAACAATTACTCACAAAGAGTAAGACAGTTTAGAGCACAAATAAGTACAAGAATAGCTCCTTAAATGAGCGAATATAATAATAAAAACACTTTACTCAAATGAAGAATCTCCTTTTTGGATTTCCTCAAGGTGGATGAAAAGTTGAATGAATGCTTGAGAAGAAAATGAACTTTGATTGAAGACTTCTTGAAGGCTTTGAAAGATCTCTTGATCAAGGTTGAACAGTTGGCTTGAAAAAACCCTCTCTTTGAATGCTTTTGAATACCCTTTTGAACGCTCTTGCTTTTCTCTTTCACAATCTCTCGTGTATATTGTAGATCACCTGTCTCTCTCGTGTATATTGTGGATCCCTTTTCTTTTTCTCTCGTGTAGATTTTGGATCACTTTTCTTTTTCTCTCGTGTATCTTGTTCATCTTCTTTTTCTTTCACCTTTAGAAACCTTTTATAGCATTAAGAAACAAGGAAAAATAATTTAGGCAGTAAAAGAGCCGTTAGAGCATTTTAAGGGAGCATAAAAGGCAATTAAAACGGGCAAAAAACTAGCCATTGCGGACAATTTCCATCGCAGGGGTCGACTCATGAGTCGACTCATGCTTCAGGGGTCGACTCATGAGTCGACCTCTGTTGCAAAAACCAGAGATTTGGTTTCTGGAATTTTTTGGCCCAAATCAGCAGAGGTCGACTCATGAGTCGACTCATGCCTTGTGGGTCGACTCATGAGTCGACTCACAGGTCGTGCCAAGCCAAAAATCCAGCGTGCCAAGGGAAATTTTTTGCGTGCCAATCAGCTCATTGTGCCATGAGTTGACTCATGAGTCGACTCATGCACTTCAAACATTCATAACTTCAAAAGTATAAGTCCAAAAATAATGAAATTTTCATCAATAGATTACAAATCATTTGTTCTACCAAATGGTACTATCAAATCAGGATTTTAGTAAAATTATGATTTTGCCCCTGAAGAGCATAAAGACTTTTTCAATTTAAAAATATTTATATCCCTTCAATCTGCTTTGTAATCATCAAAATCAATTTAGGAGCAACAAAAGTTTTCTTTTTACATTCATCTTCATGGGATATAGTCATAATAGCACCCCTACACATTATAAGAGTATCTATTTGAATAGAAAAAAGAGAGATCTAATCTCTATTATCTTCTATGACCAGACGACTTGGTGACAAATCCGATCCGATTACTTCGCTACTCAGATCATCTAATCTAAATTATTTTAGATCTTATTAATATATTTTGATCATATTAAAATTAGATAATAATCATCATAAATAAATTTCACATACTTCAATTTAAAATCAGATTTTATAAGGATCAACACAAACTATGACAATCTTTGCACTGTAAGGGGTAAACCTTACTACAGGACAACCTTATACCAGTTTGTGTGATCAAGTCTATAACTAATTTTAGATTTAAATATTATATATCAGATCTGTTGGGTATAAAATACCCACAGCCAGAACCCACGGCGGAACCGGCATCAGCAAGTGCAGCTCCGCCCGGACTCCTACGGGAGCCGGGCTCCACCGACGGCATCAGCAAGTGCAGCTCCGCCCGGACTCCTACGGGAGCTGGGCTCCACCGACGGCATCAGCAAGTGCAGCTCCGCCCGGACTCCTACGGGAGCCGGGCTCCGACGATGTCAGCAAGCGCTGCTCCGCCCGGACTCCTACGGGAGCCGGGCTCCGCCGCCGACATCAAAACAGCTCCGCCCGGACTCCTACGGGAGCCAGGCTCCGCTCTCAATATCAATTGCTGGTAAGCTCAGTCCGGACTCTTACGAGAGCCGGACTTCACCCTTGACTTTGTTTGCAGCGCAGCTCCGCCCGGACTCCTACGGGAGCCGGGCTCCGACGACATCAGCAAGTGCAGCTCCGCCCGGACTCCTACGGGAGCCGGGCTCCACCGACGGCATCAGCAAGTGCAGCTCCGCCCGGACTCCTACGGGAGCCGGGCTCCACCGACGGCATCAGCAAGTGCAGCTCCGCCCGGACTCCTACGGGAGCCAGGCTCCGACGACGTCAGCAAGCGCTGCTCCGCCCGGACTCCTACGGGAGCCGGGCTCCGCCGCCGACATCAAAACAGCTTCGCCCGGACTCCTACGGGAGCCGGGCTCCGCCGCCGACATCGAAACAGCTCCGCCCGGACTCATACGGGAGCCGGGCTCCGCTCTCAATATCAATTGCTGGTAAGCTCAGTCCGGACTCTTACGAGAGCCGGACTTCACCCTTGACTTTGTTTGCAGCGCAGCTCCGCCCGGACTCCTACGGGAGCCGGGCTCCGACGACATCAGCAGGTGCAGCTCCGCCCGGACTCCTACGGGAGCCGGGCTCCACCGACGGCATCAGCAAGTGCAGCTCCGCCCGGACTCCTACGGGAGCCGGGCTCCACCGACGTCAGCAAACGCTGCTCCGCCCGGACTCCAACGGGAGCCGGGTTCCGCCGCCGACATCAAAATAGCTCCGCCCGGACTCCTACGGGAGCCGGGCTCCGCTCTCAATATCAATTGCTGGTAAGCTCAGTCCGGACTCTTACGAGAGCCGGACTTCACCCTTGACTTTGTTTGCAGCGCAGCTCCGCCCGGACTCCTACGGGAGCCGGGCTCCGACGACATCGGCAAGTGCAGCTCCGCCCGGACTCCTACGGGAGCCGGGCTCCACCGACGGCGTCAGCAAGTGCAGCTCCGCCCGGACTCCTACGGGAGCCGGGCTCCGACGACGTCAGCAAGCGCTACTCCGCCCGGACTCCTACGAGAGCCGGGCTCCGCCGCCGACATCAGAACAGCTCCGCCCGGACTCCTACGGGAGCCGGGCTCCGCTCACGACGGCTCCGACCGTTGCCGAGCTTCAGTCGACAGATCCACGCCCCCTGACAGACCCTCAAAACGGCCGCGACCCTGCTCCACCTCCTGTAGCGGACTCCGTACAGCCCCATTATCCCCCTGGCAGGCCGCAGTAACGGCCACGAACCTGCTCCACCTCCTGTGGCGGACTCCGCACAGCTCCATTATCCCCCTGGCAGGCCACGAACCTGCTCCACCTCCTGCGACGGATACCATGCGGTTCCCCTGACGACGGACGCTGCTCCACCCTTCATAACAGATTCCACGTGGCAAGTCGAGGTGATACCCGCGTGTCCGCTCCACTATCTTTCGCAATCAATTCCCCTGACCATGGGCGGCCCACTACCAGGCAGTTACGCACGTCTCCATCAGTCCGTTGCCTCCCCCGCCTATAAAAGGGGGGACTCAGATACGTTATTTTTTAAGCTCATTTCTCTTATCTAAAAACTCTGCTAAATTCTCCGTTCGAGCACTCCATTCTTGTTGAGGCAGAGAACTGACTTGAGCGTCGGAGGGTCTTGCCGGAGCAACCCCACCTCCGGTTTAGACTTCCCTTGCAGGTCCCGACGGCGACCGCGGCCTCCTCAACTCCAGCTTCTCCGGCGCAGGCGGATTTTTGCACCAACAGGATTGGTGCTAGAAGGAGGGCATTGTATCTTCGCAGCACCCTTGTTCTTGAAGGAGCGCTCAACGGAGCCACCTCCGGCCATCTCTCCGTCATTTACCCCTAATCCTCCCCTGCGAGACCGACACCCGATGCCTCCGCGCAGGGTGTCCACCCGGCGGTCCACGGCCTCCGCGGCAAGATCTCAGGCTCCGGCATCCCCTCCCATTTCTTAGCCAGCTCCTCCTCCCCCTCCGGCGACGGCGGTCGGCGCGGAGCAGTTTGACTTGCTGGCGCAGCAGGTCAAGGGCCTCGTCGAGGCCATACAGGCGATGCAGCAGCAGCCGCCGCAGGCGTCGGCGCATCCGGAAGGGGCATCTCCGGAATGCCAGAACCCGACGGTGGGGCGGGCCACCTGGGCTAGCCGCCCCGTCCTCCCCGAGAAGGCGAATCCAAGGTGGAGAGCCCTCAGTCGGACCACGACTCCACCCCTGGGAGATCCCTGCCCCCGTTCTGCAAAGGACCCTCGGGACTCGAAGTCGAGAGGATTTCCTGGACCGGAGGCTCCAGGAGATGAACCGACGGATCGAAGAACTCCGCCATGCGCCTCCCGCTTACGGTGAGGATATCTGCACTGACCCTCCCTTCTCCAAATGATTATGCAGGAATCGATCCCGCCGAATTTCAAGCTCCCCAGTTTGAAAGCTACGATGGGACGTCGGACCCGATGGACCACCTGGAGGCCTTCCGGACAATGATGCTGCTTCATGGTGCCCCCGACGCCATCTTATGCTGGGCTTTCCCGTCTACTTTGAAGGGAGCGGCAAGAAACTGATACTCGGCACTGAAGCCGGGTACCATCTTCTCCTTCGACCAAATGAGCCACCAATTTGTGGCCCATTTTGTCAGCAGCCGACGTCCCCGGAAAGGTTCGGAGTCCCTCATCAACATCAAGCAGAGGGAAGGGGAGTCCATACGGGCCTACATCAACCGCTTCAACATCGCGGCGTTGGAGGTCCGGAACTTGGACCAGTCGGTTGCCATGGCCGCCCTGAAAGGTGGCCTTCAGAAGAATGACCTCTTGTATTCCCTGGAGAAGAAGTACCCCAGGGATTTTGCTGATCTGCTGGCTCGGGCTGAAGGATACGCCCGAGCGGAAGACGCCTTCAAAATGAAGGATGAAGAGACTGCGAGGGAGCGCCAGGCGGGAGATTCTGGCAAGCCCCGCAGTTGAGAAGAGGCCAAGGGAAGCCCGGCCTCGCTCCCGATCCCCTCCTGGGCACAAGCGCGCCCATACTCCACCCCAGGCACGCAGGCAGAGAAGCCTGGACAACAGGTTTCGGCGGGGTTCCCTCCAGGGAAGTTCCGCAGCTACGCCCCCCTCAACGCCTCGAAGACCTAGGTACTAATGGAGGTCAGGGAGCTGATTCCTAGGCCGGAGAGGATGCGCACGCACCCCGGGAAGCACAACCCCAACAAGTTCTGCCTCTACCACCGCGACCACGGCCACGACACCGAAGAATGCATCCAGCTCCAGGACGAGATCGAGGAGCTCATCCGGTGAGGTCGGCTCGACAGATTCATCCGCCGCAGGCCGAGGGTAGAGGAGACCGGCCAAGAGCCCTCCCACCGCCCGAACCACAGAAGAGGGAGGAGCAGCCCGGAGACCGGCCTCCTATCGGGACCATCGACTCCATCGCCGGAGGGCCTCAAGGAGGAGCGGGAGAACTGTAAATGTATTGCTTACTGTTTCGTTTTGAATCTACTTTTCTTTCTAGCTAACGCACCCCTCCTGCTTAACGCGGATGTATTATGACTGGATATGACTCTCCAAAAAACAACGGCCGTGTCAGGAAAGGAGGAGAACCTCGTCCTGACATGAGCAAAGTCAAAGGCCCGGTTCTTTTAGACCGGATGGGGGGAGAGGCCTTACAACGCCCTAATGTGCCCCCACAGCCCTGTTAGGGACAGGAGGAAAACCTCGCCCTAACTTGAGCAAAGTCAAAGGCCCGGTTCTTTTAGACCGGATGGGGGGAGAGGCCTTACAACGCCCTAATGTGCCCCACAGCCCTGTTAGGGACAGGAGGAAAACCTCGCCCTAACTTGAGCAATGTCGAAGGCCGGTTCTTTTAGACCGGATGGGGGGAGAGGCCTTACAACGCCCTAATGTGCCCCCACAGCCCTGTTAGGGACAGGAGGAAAACCTCGCCCTAACTTGAGCAATGTCGAAGGCCCGATTCTTTTAGACCGGAGGGGGGAGAGGCCTTACAGCGCCCTAACGCGCCCCCACAAGCCAGGCTGATGACGAGAACCTCGCCACCGGCCCAAGCAAAATGGAAGACCCGGACTCCTACGGGAGCCGGGTTCCGCCGCAAAGGTAGGCTCCACCCGGACTCCTACGGGAGCCGGGTTCCACCGCCAAGGTAAGACTTCACCCGGACTCCTACGGGAGCCGGGTTCCGCCGCCAAGCAAGACTTCACCCGGACTCCTACGGGACCGGGTTCCGCCGCAGCAAGACTTCACCCGGACTCCTACGGGAGCCGGGTTCCGGCAAGCAAGACTTCACCCGGACTCCTACGGGAGCCGGGTTCGCCGCCAAGCAAGACTTCACCCGGACTCCTACGGGAGCCGGGTTCCGCCGCCAAGCAAGACTTCACCCGGACTCCTACGGAGCCGGGTTCCGCCGCCAAGCAAGACTTCACCCGGACTCCTACGGGAGCCGGGTTCCGCCGCCAAGCCAGGCTTCACCCGGACTCCTACGGGAGCCGGGTTCGCGCCGGTAAGACTTAGCCCGGACTCCACGGGAGCCGGGCTCCCATCGGGAGCCGGGCTCTCATCGCCACTTCTACGACAGGGGTCAATGATGGTAGCAAGACTCGGCCGCGCAACAAGATCGGATGGAAGGAAGGAGCTCCCCCCCCCACGGCGACATCTACATCAAACAAGCCAAACGACAAGAAGGCCCAACAATCGACATTATCAGTACTACACGTGAACAAGGTAACACAAAGCGCTCCTTTTTCCATTTTCAATATATACACTACAAAGCCAGAGCGGCCAGAAAAAGAAAAACAAAACGACAAAAAGAAAATAGCTACATAAAGACAAAGGGGCTCTAAGGGGGCCCTGCCTCCTCCGACTTCGAGTCCCACCTGCATCCCTCAACCAGGACGGCCTCAGGCTCTCCACCGTTTCTTCTAGTTCTTCCTTCTTTCGCAGCACGTCCTGGAGCGCCTGACGAAGTCGCCGGACCTCAGCCTCCGCTTCCCGATGCCACTTCCGCAACACTTCAGACTCCGCCTCTGCGTCCGCGACGGCCTTCCGCTCAAGCCCCAGTTGAATTTTTACTTGTTGTAGCTCAGCTGTCTTCTCCCCAAGGGAGACAGAAATCCCTTCGACAGAGCCTCTCAGGGCTTGGAGCTCTTCGTTATCTTGGGCGTTAGCAAGCTGCGCCTAGTAACCAACTGCCTCTGGAGACGGACTACCTCGTCCGCGCTCGACGGAATCTCCCCTTGTACTCCTCTACCTGTCGGCGCCAGCTGGCCCGCTGCACATCGTGGCTCATCTCAGCATCTTGAAGCTGCTTCTGGAGGTCGGAAACTTTTTGTGACCATATCTGCTCATCCCGCGCTGTGAGTCGGGGTGAGTTCCCTTCCAGCTGGCCGATCCTCCTCTTGGCAGCCGACAGCTCCACTTTAAGGGCGCTGATCCTGGCCTCTTGAGCCCAAGTTCGGTCACTGGCGCTCTTCTTACATTCCTCAAGCTCTTTTGTGAAGCTCGCCTTCCGCCGACTGTAGTCCATGATCGCCCTCACTTGGATACTCCTGAAGTGGGCGGCCTCGGCAGCGGCCTCGGAGTAGCATTTTTTCGCCTGGCGGAGCTCGCCCTCCGACTTTTTCAACTTCTTCGTCAAGTGGAGGACCTCCTTTTTGAGCCGCTGGATAGTCGACTTCAGCGGGACCCCCAGGGGCAGGGGGAGTGCTTCGGCGGGGCGCTGCCATTGGAAGAGGCAAGCGTCAAAGACCGATTCGTTACAAGAAGAAAGGCCGGAAAGAAGGAGCAGAGGGAGGAAAAAATCATCCACAAAAAGGAATTCGGCTTTATTGATTGATCTTGAAGACAAATGAAAAGGAAGCATGATAACAAAAGAAAGATACAAGGTCGGAGGTCTCAGACCTCGGGAGCGGGGGTGGAGAGTTCGGCGCGGGGGGTGCAACTGCTGTGGCGGCGGGCGAAGGGCCGGCCTCGTCGTCGGACTCCTCCAAGAATTCGAGGCCAAGATCGGGATATCTGCTGGCCACCTTCTCCCGGCAAAGCTCAAACCCTTTGGTAAATGCCTCCAGGCCGAACTGGACGTTCAGCTCCCTCATCTCCGCGGAGGCCTTGAACTCCTCCACCGCAAGGGTCCTGGCCTCCGAGACCAGAACCGGGTTTGCTCGGCCAGCTGGGCGACCTCGGCCTCCGCCTTCCTCACCGACTCCTCCAGGCTCCGTCTCTCCGCCTCCCGGGCTTGTCTCTCCTCCTCCCGGGCTTGTCTTTCCTCTTCCCGGTCCTGTCTCTCTCTCTCCAGGGCCTCCCGGAGGGCGGCCACCTCGGCCGTCTTCGCTTGAAGACGAACGACCTCGTCTTGGCAGCGCTCCTCCGCCCGGAGGAGATCCCTTCTCATGCGGCCCGACGCCTCGACATAGGCGAAGAGCTGGTGCCCGATCTGCAAAGCAGATGGAGAATTACAACAAAGACCGAGGCAACTGTGCAAATAAAAATCCGCTTACCTCAAGAAAGGACCCCAAGGTGTCCCAAGCCCGCTGCTCGGGATCGGCGCGGTCGATCCTCTCCACGACATCGGACAGGATGCAACCATCGAGCAGCCGACGGATTAGAGCCTTGTCGTTGAAGGATTCTCCGATCCCCCCTCGGAGCAGACGGACTCGTCTGCAGCGGCTCGGTGGCTGCTCGGCCTGCGGGCCACCGATTTTCTCCTCCTCCCCGCGGCAGGCGCCTCCGCAGGGCGAACCTCCGAAATTGGGACCCCAGTCGGTGGCTCCCTGGGGGAGCCCGGGGGCCGCTGGCTCGGCATCCGAAGGAATGTCGATCGCCGGGGTCGCCTGGACGGGCGCGGCCAGGCTCGTCTCCTCCACCCTGGCCCTCTTCGCCGAGCCGGAAGTCATCGCGCCCTTCCTTTTCTGGGCTCTCATGGCCTTGGCAAGCATCCGTGTGGCTTCGGCGTCCATTGCTAAAAAAAAAAAAAAAAAAAAAAAAAAAGAAAGAAGAAGAAAAGAAGAAGGAAAAAGCAGCACCAGTCAGTCCAAAAAAAAAAAAAAAAAAAAAAAGAGAAAAGAAAAGAAGAAAGAGGAAAAAGGAGAGAGAAAGGAAGAGAGGGAAGAAGAAGACAAGAAAAGGAAAGATGTATACTTGCTGGATCTTGAGGGCTCAGGCCGATGTTGAAGAGAAGCGGCTCCCTCAGCAGGTTTGGAAGGGAAGGAGCGGATAGCTCAGGAGCTTCTGGGCGGCCTGAAGGTCGTCCTCTCCTAGGCCAGGAGCCCGGCGGGACGGAATCCCTCAGAGACCCCCAAGGGGGTAGGCCCAATTCCAGGGGTCGGGCAGTAAACAAAGAGGAATTTCCCCTTCCAGTTGTGAATCGAAGAAGGGGCGCCCTTCAGCAACCCCTTCTTGCCGAACTGAGGGGAGAAGTACCACCAGTCCTTCGCTGAAGGATGGCGTTTGAAGGTGTAGAAATGTCTGAATAAGGAGAGGGATGGCTGGACCTCGCTATGTGGCAGAGAGAGAGAAACCCTATTAAAACCTAAAGGAATTCGGGGGCAACAGAAGCAAGTGAAATATCTAAAAAGCGAAAGAAGGCGGCGACGAAGTTGGGAGCGGAAGCCGAATGCCCGGCGCGAAAGGCCTCCTGATACAGACAAAAGCGCCGGGGGGGGGGGGCGCTGGCCCTATCAGAGGGGCCAGGAAGCTCCAGGTCGTACTCCGCAGGGACCTCGTATCGAGCCCTTATCAGGAGAAGTTCGTCCGGAGTCGACGAACACGAATGGCGCCCGACGCGAAAACTGGGCGAGACCCTGCCCCGAGCGCGGGTTCATCCGCAGAAACGGGGGCCTGGGGTTCGAAGCAGAAGAACTCCCAGAACTTACGGGGACAGAAGATTCAGAAGACATTTTTTCTCGGGGAAGAACCTAAAGGCCCTAGAAAGGCAAATTGAGAGGGGAACGAAGCGCCAAAGGTCAACCCGGAGGAAGACACGAAGAGAATGAAAAGACGAAAGAGCCCTAGGCGGTGAAAAGAAGGTGGGCACTAACCTATCTTGCTCTGAGGACCCGGGGGGCGAGAGACGGAAGCGCTACGGCTCGAAGGGCGTTCGCAAGAGCAGACTCTCGGGAGATGACGGACGCCAGCGGAAAATCAAAATGGAGTAGGAGCCTGAAGGGGGAGGACGGGTTTAAATAGACCCTGGGGATCCGGCGCCATAATGATCTCGAATCCCCCAGGCCAGTCCCGCTCGACACGTGTCCCACTCCCCATGGCAGACGGCTGAAGGGCGGCTGGCGGTTGGCAGGGCCATGATTGCGCCGTACCTAGGCCAGCGTACTTGCGGGGTCTTCGAAGCGTCCCCTCGTTCCGCCCCAATTCCGAAAAGACCTCCGGCACCACGCTCATTAATGCCCAAAATATCTGGGAGCGGGCAGGGGGCGCGGGATTCGAAGGGATGGTTCCGGCTGTACTTTTGTGTACTTCCTTCGTTTGAAATTCAAAACTCGGATGTAGGGGGACTGGTGTTGGGTATAAAATACCCACAGCCAGAACCCACGGCGGAACTGGCATCAGCAGTGCGCTCCGCCCAGACTCCTACGGGAGCCGGGCTCCACCGACGGGCATCAGCAAGTGCAGCTCCGCCCGGGACTCCTACGGGAGCCGGGCTCCACGACGGCATCAGCAAGTGCAGCTCCACCCGGACTCCTACGGAGCCGGCTCCGACGATGTCAGCAAGCGCGCTCCGCCTGGACTCCTACGGGAGCCGGGCTCCGCCGCCGACATCAAAACAGCTCCGCCCGGACTCCTACGGGAGCCGGGCTCCGCTTCACGACGGCTCCGACCGTTGCCGAGCTTCAGTCGACAGATCCACGCCCCTGACAGGCCCTCAAAACGGCCGCGACCTGCTCCACCTCCTGTAGCGGACTCCGTACAGCCCATTATCCCCTGGCAGGCCACAGTAACGGCCACGAACCTGCTCCACCTCCTGTGGCGGACTCCGCACAGCTCCATTATCCCCCTGGCAGGCCACGAACCTGCTCCACCTCCTGCGACGGATACCATGCAGTTCCCCTGACGACGGACGCTGCTCCACCCTTCATAACAGATTCCACGTGGCAAGTCGAGGTGATACCCGCGTGTCCGCTCCACTATCTTTCGCAATCAATTCCCCTGACCATGGGCGGCCCACTACCAGGCAGTTACGCACGTCGCCATCAGTCCGTTGCCTCCCCAGCCTATAAAAGGGGGGGACTCAGATACGTTATTTTTTAAGCTCATTTCTCTTATCTAAAAAACTCTGCTAAATTCTCCGTTCGAGCACTCCATTCTTGTTGAGGCAGAGAACTGACTTGAGCGTCGGAGGGTCTTGCCGGAGCAACCCCACCTCCGGTTTAGACTTCCCTTGCAGGTCCCGGCGGCGACCGCGGCCTCCTCAACTCCAGCTTCTCCGGCGCAGACGGATTTTTGCACCAACAAGATCTAATCTAAATTAAATTATAGATCTAAATATATATAAATCATGTCATATGGAACTGTGGCTCTGATACCATTGTTGGGATGCATAGGGATTTCATACATGCATTCAAAAACTTTTACAGTGGAAGAATATTAGATTAAATTATTTAATCTATAAATATATATATAAGATCTGATCCTAAAACTCTTGTAAATAGATTATGATATAAATTTATATGCATAAAAATCTGAATCTAAAATAACAAGCATGTGAACCAAAAATCAGCATTCAGCAGTAGATCTAATCAACTACTATTAGGGTTTCGAACCAATATCAAAGCATGGGTAGTCTTACTCCATAATTGAGAATGTGGATCTGGAAGTCCTCTCTGATTGTTTGTAGCCACACAAGCATTCAACCTCTATAGATGGTCCACATGAAGCTCTCGGACCGATCAGCCCTCTGCAAGAGTGCTAGCTCGTTGCAGTCGGCTTCTGATGGTGGATCTGATTTGATCTCCTTCTTCGATCACCTCAGACCTTTTCAATATTGAAGATAGATCAGAGGAGGATGCCATATGATGAAGAAAAATCAAATAAAGACTCTCTTCTCTTTTGATTTTTTTTCTCACCTAGAAACCCAAGAACTGTTCTAGGTCTCTCACCCGAGAGGAGATCGATCTCCTTCTTTGCACATGCCAAGATGGTATGAACCCACCCTAAGCCTCACATCCCAAAAAAGATATTCAGCCCCTCTTTTTCTTTGGTATCTCATAGTAAAAATCAAAGAGTGATTGGTGAAAGAAGAGTGCCCTATAAGCCAATTGCAAGTATGTTGCGATGAAACTTTTTTTTATAATTTTTTAACTCATGTAATGATATTTTATTATTTGATAATAAAATATTGATTTATCATTTTAGCTATATCTTATTATCTCTAAGATTATGATGAACCCCAAAGAATAGGGCAATGATTTTTAGGAGACATGAATGGGTCATGCTAGTGAGATCTAAAATTCTTAAATTTTAATCTTAAATATTTCTGATCGTAAGAGCATTGAGTTGGGGATCAATGTTCTGAGTAGACTGGCACATCTTATGTATGCTTGATTGAGAGGATGGTAGATCTCACTAGCCATTTGTATATAGGACACTCATACAAGGATGTAGGTGCTCATTTAAAAATGAGTCCACTGAATTGACTCGATGATAGGGAACAACTTATGGAAGCCTTACTTGTATGTCAAAGATGGTTATCTAAGTAGGAGTAGTGCAAATGATCCTAAACCTGAGATCACCATGAAATCTTATGCACATGAACCCATATTTTGGTTCATACCCAAGTATGGCATTAAGACATATATGAGATGTTCTAGATATGGTGGAGTGTGTATGAAGATTATGAGTAGGTCAACATTGAATCGATCACTCCTAGTAAGAGGAGATCGCATCTTGTGTACTCTCATCCCTAGATGACTTAAAAAAAATCATTTGGCCAAAACAGGAAGGATATTAGAAAGAGTTTCTAATGCTTCATCATCGAAGCCATCATTGGTTAAATGAAAATTGATATGAATATATATTTGAGTTTGACATAATTCCATACTCGTGAACATATTCAGGATGCAAGGATGATCGAAGATTGAATTGTATGATAACTTGCCACTAAAGGACATATTTGATATTTTCATCAAATTTTATATTTCTAAGTAGTCATGATACATTGTTGGATGTCCATCTTAACTTGTAAGTTTGATCAAATTAAAGAGTTTAATTCAATCACCAATTTAGAAAGGATTCTAATTATTGAATTCGAGTTAGCTCGATTGGATCTATATCGGTTAGATTAGAATCTAATCAAATTCGATCAACTTACACCCAAACCTACTATTGACTAGATGTGGAATCCAATAGGTCACACACATATAAAATTTAGCCAAAAACCCTTTTTAATAAGGTTGATCAAAATTTTGAATTCAATCAGGGTTTTCGATAAGCATGCTAGCATGTGTGAAAATCCTAGCTCCTTGGAAGATCAATTTGGTCTCATACCTTGCTAATTAGCTAGCCTAATTTGGTGGGCATTTAGGTCTAATCGTACCACCTAGAAGAAGCCCAAAATATAGTGCCACATCTCAAGTTAATGCCATAATTTAAGAGTCCTCTTGGATGAGGACTCTTGGTGCAAATAAAAGGCTTGCATGCGTGTGTTGGCATGAGCAGAAGGAGTCCTTCTGGCTTGGGATTTAGATATGTGTGATAGACCATATCACCCTCCATCCTCTGATGCACATCTCAAAGTATGAGATAGATTTTTTTTGGATTTTATGGGGTTGAGAAAAATTGGAAAGAAAAGGATCTCTAGTGCATGCGTTGAAGCATCGCACTTCCTCATGTTTGGAGAGTCCTTCTGCTGATCAAACTCGTTTAAATTGGAACACCACTTATTATATTTCATTCCACATTTGATCAGCTCTTTTATGGATAATTTTTTGGAACTTTTTCAGACTTATCAGGAGATCAAACATATGCCAGAAACTTTCCTCGCATGCATGCACATAGTGATAAGGCATTCACATGAAGGGATGCGAGGGCTCATCCTTTTGTGGACTTTTTGATCTCCTTATCAAGTGATCTGAGATCAAAATTGGATTCTCTATCCACATAAAAATTTAAGGATTTTTCTAATTTGAGAAGGGATGCCAAAACATCCCTTCTCTGATCGCACATGCAGGTGAAGGTGTTGATTAATGTATCAGGTAGAATAGTCCTTCTATCTGAGGACTCTTATTTTTTTGATGTGTAGATCAAATAGACCTCTTGGATGAGGCATGTCCCTCCTTTTTGGTGCCCCTCTGATGGCTAAAAAGGGTCTAGGCACTGGGTGTCTGATGCATTCAAAAAACTTTCCAATTCCTCTCCTTTGCTCTCCCTTCTTTCTTACAACCTATCTTAGTTCTAGGACAAGGCTTTGGGATTTAAGACAAAGCCTTATCTGGTCTAAAAAAAGATTGTGAAGGTCTTAAAGGAGAAGTTTTAGAAGTCTAGAGGAAGTTCTAAGAGGGTCAAGTCAGGTTCTTGGAGAAGTCTGACTGATACAGGGTTAGTCGAGTTCTAGGGGCTAGAACTCTGAAAGTAAGGTGAAGCAAGAGCGCTGTCTTTGGTTCAATTTTCGTGTGGATCACCATTAGAAGGTAGACACTTGGATGCCTCATAAAAATTTGATTAGGGCAATAGGTATTCTTCTTATCCAAGTTTAATTTAATTATGTTTTGATTGTTATAGTCAAAGGTTTTTGGGCATTAGGATTTCCAGTGCATCAGGTGTTTTGAATAAAAATTTTAAATACCTAACCCTTCTACTGCACCATCAAAATCCAATAGTGGTATCAGAGCCTACCTTGATTTATATAATCAAAGGTTAAAATATTATCTTGATTGTGATCAACCATGAATTTTTGGTTTGATTCAAGTCGGGTCAATGGTTGAACCCAATTGAACATCCAAACACTAGCATGTCTTAGAGATATATTTAAGATAAAAAATATTAAGTGCATGATGTAAGCATAGAATCTTTCTTAGTGGCTTAGTACTCAAATTGGGGTTCATCACCAAGCCATCCGATCATAGGAGTAAGTAAGGTTCAAAGATCCTCTCTTCTATTCCATAGGGTACTCTTATGGCATGTAGGGGTGCCACTGTGATGTCCCAAGAAGAAGAACAATGAAAGTATTTTATATTCATGCATGTAATTAAAACTTATGTATATGATATGCTTAAGATGCTTTGTTATAATCATGTTACATGATTATAATTTCATATCTTAGAGATATGATTAGATGCCATGATTAGTTGTTATGTTTATTAAGATACAACTATGATAGTGCATCATTATGATTGATTGAATTAGGATGTGCATGAGATCATTAAAAGCCCTCATAAAATTCATATGAAATCATAGTATTGTGAACCAGTAGCTAACCTATTTCTTGAATCGATTAATCATTTGGTGTCTAAGGAGTGTTTCAAGTATGGTGATTTTTTAATTAATTTTGTTTGCTGGCCTAGCCAATTTTATTGGTGTCTAAGAAAAATAATGGAGAGACCCCCCACCAATTTTAACACTTTTTTGAACAATTAGATTAGTTCGAATCTTGAATAAAGGTAGCTCAGTGTTTTGAGTACTATATATGCCTTCCTTCATGTCTAGTCAATATCATATCAAAAATCATAGTAGGCTTATTGTGATATCCACAAGACTTGCTATAGAAATTGATGTGGGGTTGTCTTGATACATTTTATATGCTTTATGGTATATTTGGATATATTGCTTTGTTGTGATATCCACAAGAATAGTATTTTTCAGATATGGCTATATGAAAATGAAGGATCAGACTTAACTACAAAATACTATAGTTTGTTGTGATATCCACAAGGCTATGAGTATTTTTAGAGGTAAGATTTATGAGATACAATTGGATAGGTTTTTCTACTTTTGAACTCATTAAGGTTTGTTGTGATATCCACAAGGCTTCATTAAGAGATTAGGATCTCAACCCCATTAAGAAATCAAATTAGGATTTCTCGTTTACCATAGGAGAGGACTATGGTATTCGATAAAATAATGAGAGACATAACTAGTTAAAAGATCTCATCTAGTTATGCATGTCAAATATGAATGGTCTGCTTATACTATTATTTTTTATTTATATAGATTTAAATCTGTTGGGATGCGCAGGGGTTTCATACATACATTTTAAAATTTTTAGTGAAAGAATATTAGATTAAACTATTTAATCTATAAATATATGTATAAGATCTAATCTTAAAACTCTTACAAATAGATCTATGATATGAATTTATATGCATAAAAATCTGAATCAAAAATGACAAGCATGTGAACCAAAAGACAGCATTTAGTAATAGATCTAACCTACCACTTCTAGGATCCGAACCCAATATCTGAGCATGCGTAGTTGAACTCCATATTTGAGAATGTAGATCTAGAAGCCCTCTCTGATCACTCACAACTGTACAAGTATCCGATCTCTATGAATGGTCCACACGAAGCCCCTTGGACTGATCAGCCCTCCGTAGGAGTGCTAGCTTGTGCAGTTGGCTTCTGATGACAAATCTGATTTGATCTCCTTCTTCGATCACCTTGAACTTTTTTAATATCAAAGATGGATCAGAGAAAGATGATGGATAGGAGAGAAAAATCAGATAAAGACTCTCTTCTCTTTGATTTTTCCTTCACTCAAGAACCTAGAACAGTTCTAGGTCTTTCACCTAAGAGGAGATCGGTCTCCTCTTTTGCTCATGCCAAGAAAGAAGGAAATCCATCCAAAGCTCATGTTCCAAAGAAGGATTTTCGATCCTTTTTCTCTCTGGTATCTCACAGTGAAAGGATCTCACTTTTTGGTGCACAAAATTATGGCCTTCTTATGGTTGTCTCACAAACCAGATAAAATAGGATAAGGGCTAGATTTTATTGCAATTCAAACCATTTTAAATTTTAATTTGACTCTAATTTTTTCTCACCCTTATCTAGCTTAAATTGAGACCTACCAAAAAAAATTAAGCTTGAAAATCAATTAAAAAGATTTCTTTTTCTCATACATAATATACCCCTTCAAAAGCAGCCAACGTGTGGAAGGATATGGATAATGTTTTAAGTTGAAATTCAAACTAATTTGAATTTAAATCAAAACCAACCAATTCTTATCCTTAATAGATGATAAAAGCATGATTATTTTTTAATTTTCTTACATACAAACTAATTTTGTATGGTGAGAAAAAGCATGAGATAATTTAGGTGGCACAAGGGATAGAGTCCTACTCATTTGGGACTCTAGGGTTTAACCAATTGAATTTCTTTCAAACCCAATCCAATTAGATCCAAATAAAATATGATGAATATAATCTAATTAGGCTCCTATAATTTTAATTAAATTTGATCAAATCAATAAATTAATTGAGTCACAGACCCGATCAAATTAGGATCATTTCTTTCTTACCGATTAGGTCATCTCATAACCTAATCAGACTTGACCTGATTGAATCAAATTCAATCAGACTTGATCCAGACTTTAATGCTCAATCAAATTGAGCTAATTAGTGATCTAATTACTAATTAATCCTCTATTAATGATAGTATTCAAGTCAAGTGGGACTCTTCAGCAGAGTCCCTGTCCAATGGGACTCTTCAGCAGAGTCCCTATTGACTGAGACTCTTCAAACTAGCCATGTGATCGAAGAGAAACTTCTAATGTGTATGACTCCATAGGTTCGAACCTAAGCCAATAGCATAAGAACTGACTTTTGTACTAATCAAAGTAATCATCTAGCAATGGTACCTGACATCCGGATAAGCCGAATGTATGCAAAGCAACACTCAAGAACCTATTTGAATATAGTTACCGTATAATTCATCCCTTTGACCTTGATGCTAGGGTGACTTAGAGTTTAAATTATCAACTCTTAATGGTACATCCATTATGTGTCTCAATCTGATAAATCTTGTGACTCCTCAGAAGGATTGCCCTGATCAAGGTTTTATTAAATTGAAACACAAAGAATTCTCTCCAATCTCTTGGAGTGGTCAATTCTATCTTGACTCACACACCGACTTCACAAGTACTTGACTGTACCTAAAAATTTTTCGATTCTGAATTAAAAATTCAGATAGTCTGACACCAAAGCACAGTGAGTTGTTGCAAGTCACTGTGGTGATGTCAAGTCAGAGAGACACTTAAACTTATATTCCTTCGGAGTGACTCTTGACAACAGAGTGCTCCGAAATTGATCATGTTCAGTGAAATATACTCCTACATTTCACCTGCACGCCATACCAACATCTCCATGCTCTTTGATTAAGAGGATAACGAACCTATATGGCACACAATGATCTACACTTGATATGTCTATCATCCTAGTAATAGCATATCATGTGATCGTAAACTCATTCAAGAATTAAATGATAAATCCTCCTTTATCGATTTGAAATAGTCCTAAGGACTTTCATCATAACACAGAAGTTTGATATAGAAGATGTACAAGCTTATGATAAAAATTATCAAATAAATATTTTATTAATTAATTTATATATAATTATCTTAAATAGCACAACGATCAACAGGTTGACGATTGGCTTTGGAATATTTTTCTATAACTCTCACTTGTACTAAAGCCAATCGGTATAGTATCGTATGCCCATCTTCATTTTGTGATCTTCGAACTCTTTTACCACAAAGGTTTTAGTTAATGGGTCAGTCAGGTTATCCTTTTCATCGACTTTTTGAAGGTCAACGTCACCATGATCCATGATCTCTCGAATAAGGTGGTAGCGATGCAGAATATATTTTCTCCGTTGATGTGCCTTCAGCTTTTTTGCCTGAGCTATGGCTCCAGTATTATCACAATAAAGTAGAACTAAACCATCGATGGAGGGTGCCACTCCAAGCTCGATGATAAACTTTCTCAGCCACATAGCTTCCTTTGCAGCATCGGATGTCGCGATGTACTCCATCTCATAAATAGAATCGACTATGGTGTGCTGCTTGAAACTTTTCTAACAGCAGCTCCATCATTTAGAATAAAGATGTATCCCGACATGCTTTTACTATCATCACGATCTGATTGAAAATTGAAATCAGTGTATTCCACGAGTTTCAAGTCAGATTCTTCATAAATGAGCCATTGGTCCTTAGTATTTCTCAAATACTTAAGGATGATTTTTTCAACCTTCCAATGTTCTCATCTGGATCTGATTGGTATCTGCTCACTACTCCTAGTGAATATGCCATATCCGATCTTGTATATATCATGGCATATATTATAGAACCCACTGTCGAGGCATATAGAATTCTACTCATACGCTCTCTCTCTTGAGGGTTATCGGACAATCCTTCTTTGAGAAAAAAATTTTAGGGCCTATCGAAAGATAGCTTTTCTTGAAATTCTCCATACTAAACCATTTCAGCATGGTATCTATGTACATTGATTGGGAGAGTCCGAGCAACCTCTTAGATCTATCTCTATAGATCTTCATCCCTAAGATATAGACTGCTTCTCCCAGATCCTTCAAAGAAAATTATGATGACAGTCACACTTTTATTCTCTGTAAGGCAGGGACATCATTCTCGATTAAGAGAATATTGTCCACATACAAAATAACTAAACCATTAGCCCACTTATATATACAAGGCTTCTCTCCATTTTTAACGAAGTCATATGTTCTGATCACCTTATCAAAATGTATATTCCAACTCTGAGATGCTTGCTTCAATCCATAAATAGATCTTTGAAGCTTGCACACCTTGGACTCGTCTGTAGATATGAACCCTTCCGTCAGACTTCATAGTCCAGGTATGCTGCTATTGCAAACATGATCCGAATGGACTTGAGTATTGCCACAGGAGAGAACGTCTCATCATAGTGAATATCATAATGCTGACGATATCTTTTGGCAGCTAGATGGGTTTTATAGGTCTCAACCTTTTCATCTGCACCCCTTTTTCTTTTGAAGATCCACTTACACCCTATGGGTTTTATCCCTTCAGATGGATCAACCAATGTCCACACATTGTTGATCTTCATGGACTCTATTTCAAATTTTATGACTTTAAGCTATTTCTCAAAGTCGGACCTCTGTATTGCATCCATATAGGTGACTGGATCCTCATTGTTCTCATCGAGCTCAATAGGATCTCCATCTTGGATCAAGAAACCTAGGTATTTATCCAGCTGATGCGGTACTCTATCGGATCGTCTTAAAGATATTTGTATATTGGGCTCTAGATTTGATCTTATCAAATCTAGCTCAGATTCAGTTACTGGTGTCAGTTCTTCTACCTGTCAAACTTCGTTAAGCTCGGCTTTAGAAGCATTTATTCCTTCACTAAGAAACTTCTTTTTCAAAAAGTGTGCCTTACTGCTGACAAATACCTTCTATTCAGCAAGGAGGTAAAAATAATATCCTCTCATTTTCTTGGGGTACCCTACAAAATTACACTTATCAGACCTAGATCCGAGCTTGTGGGTTTGTAATCGTTTGACATAAGCCGAAAACTCCCAGACCTTAAGGTATGTGAGGTTTAACCTATGCCCTAACCATATCTCATATGGTGTTTTACTAACTGACTTGTTTGAAATATTATTGAGTACAAAATAGGCTGTCTCAAGTGTATATCCTTAAAAGAAGATCGATAAACTTACAAACCCCATCATGGACCAAACCATGTCCAACAAGATTCGATTTCTTGTTTCTGAGACACCGTTATGCTATGGTGTCCCTGGAGGTGTCATTGTGAGAGAATCTCATTCTCTCCAAGATATGTCAGAAATTCATTGGAAAGATATTCATCCCCTCGATCAGATCGAAGAGTCTTAATACTTTTTTCAGTTTGTTTCTCTACTTCATTATGAAATCGTTTGAATATTTCAAATGATTTGGACTTATGTTTCATCAAGTAGATATACCCATACCTAGATAGGTCGTCTATAAACATAATGAAATAGCTATACCCTCTTCTGGCACTTATGTTCATATGTTCACAAACATCACTATGTATTAGACCTAGAACTTCACTAGCTCATTCATTTTTTTCCGTAAAAGGTGACTTAGTCATCTTTCCAAGAAGACAAGACTCACAGGTCGGCAATGATTCACAATCAGTGATATTGAGAAAACCCTCTTGTGCTAACCTGTTTATCTTACTTTTATTAATATGACTGAGCCTACAATGCCAAAGGTAGGCATCTGTGACATTATCTAACTTTAGATATTTATTTAGAGTGTACATTACACTCATAGACTGAGACAATACATAGATACCATTTCTTAATTATTCTTGCATTATTGTAACATCATTCATAATGATATTACAATAATCATTCTTTATTGATAAACTATAACCATCTTTGGCCAAAAGATCAACAGAGATTATATTCATCGAGAAAGATGGACAATAGTGACAATCACTTAAAATGACACTATTAGACTTGAAAACAAGCTCGACGGCTCCTAAAGCTCGGATTGGAACCTGACTTCCATCTCTCACATTTAAGAATCTCTCATCATTCTCAAATTTTTTACTAATTTGAAGTTTCTGCAACGAATTGTATATATGAACTGAACTTTCAGTATCTAATACCCAGGTAGCAGTTTCATATATAGAGAAATTACAAGATGTGATCATATAAGCACCTTGATCAGTAACTAATTACTCATTTTTTTTTAGCCTATTTGGGTCACAATCTGCTTGACTTGATTCAGCCCTAAAGTTTTTAGCTAGATTGGGCTCAAGACCAATATTCAACTTCTGATACTGGCTATCAAAGTTAGGTCCAATAAGCTCATCACTGTCAAAGAGTGAGTGGAGCGATAAATTACTAGCCATTTCTGTAAAGAAAGAAAAACATAAATCTAATTAAAATATGAATTAATCAAGTCTAAAGATATGAATTTTAGTCTATAGGTTCTCTCACTATTTTATATAAATTGATAGCCTTTACCTCCAATTCGAAGAATTACCTTAATTCCTTAGCCAGTACTAGAATCCGCACAGATTGCATACAGGCCCGAGTATGGCTCAGGCAATCCATATGCATCTATGGATAAGTTCTCAATCAATTATTTTTTTAAATAATTTTTTAGTAATTAATTTCACCCTAGATTTTATTTCAGTAGGCGATGGGCCTCCACTGAAAGTCCTGATTAGGTCCAACCAATAACATGAACCTACTCAGTAATTCTAACTAATGAATAATCAGGGCCGAGTATGGCTCAGCCAACCCAACCATTCATCAGATAGTACAACAGAGTTATTATATGATGAATAATAATTCCATCATTCAGAAAAATACCAGACGGATGGTGCTTGCATTGTCAATCGAAAATGATGGACTCATTATCATTCACCTTAATGGGAGGCTATGATCTAGTTATTACTATGACTAGCTCATTTTATGGATCTAATAATTTAGAGGATTTGGTTAACACAATTTAATAGATTTAAATACATAGACCAACTAATCTCAATCCTCCCACTGACTTTGCCAAGTCATATCAGGATGGATTAGAAACAAACCGATCCAACTGACAAGTCATCAATCCTCCCATTGACTTCATCAAATCATATCGAGGATAAAGACAAATCGAACTAGGGGCACCTAAATTAGTTAAACAGATTTTCTAGTAAGCATGGGTCAACCCTAATCATTAAGCGATCTGATCAAAACTTGATTCACCATGTTGGCCAGATAAGTGAGATCGATGAGAGGGATATGCCATTAATTCATCATAGACTCAATCTATGTGAGTAATTTTTAATTAAAAACCATAGGTCAAGACTACCAAACTTACCTTAGACACCAACTGGTTAATCAATTTCAATTGGATCTACTTGTGGATTTGGGTTCGACTACTGAGCTTAAGATCAAAGTCCATTTAGGTCTAATCAAAGACATGGACTCGACCAACTACAACTATTGTATTGGCTCTAGAGAAATTTTGATTCAATCTATTTTTACTTTTTAGTCCATTTGATCTTTGATTCTAGTCCTAAGTCTAACCCAATTAGGAGGACCTGATCAAGCTAACCCAGAAATTCATTACCCACATTTTATGCAAATGACACTAGATCTTTAATTCACAATTTTAAATCTAGTTTGTTCAACTTAATTCTTAATTAAGTTTGAGGCTGTGGATAGGGATTTGATATTTAAAAATAATTTTAAGTTTTATAAAATATTTTTATAATTAATTTTATGCACAATCATTTAGATCTGAAATCTGAATCGGCTCACCCTTGGATTGAGCCTTCTTATCACAATGGATTGGCTAAGTTTTGAGACTTAGTTAACTCATTGATGATGAACTATTAATCATAATTTTTAGCCTGTTACATTGAGTCAGCTCAGTAGAAATTGAGCTAACTAACCAGGATCCTGAGTAGACCCAAACAATACTGAGTCAACTCAATAGGCGAACTACAACAATTGTATTAATTTTAGATCAAAATAGTTTTGTATAAATAGTAATTGTTGGGTATAAAATACCCTCAGCCAAAGTTCTTAACAGGATTGACCCTCCCAAGACTCCTCCAGCTTTCGACCACAGACGGTATCTCCCCGGACTTCTCCAACAGCCGGATTCCCACAGTGCTGACTGAATTCCCCTGACGGACGAACTCCCACTACACCACCCGAGCTCCTTCAACATGAGTTCCCCCAGTTATCTATTAAACCGCCCTAAGCGCTCACTAAGCTCCACTGCCAGCCAACTTTCTACGACTATCAGCTGCTCCCTGAATCCCTTCCAGACTTCTTCCAGCCAGGTTCAACTCCAATCTGAACTACCCTGGACTTCGCCAACGGCTGAACTTCTCCAACGGTAGATTCCTACAACTATCAGATTTCAGCCCGGACTCCAACGAGAGCCAGATCTCATCTCCAGCTCCAGCTGCGGGAAGACTCCGCCCAGACTCCTACGGGAGTCAGGCCTCGTTTCCAATTCTGGCTGCACAAGGACTTCGCCCGGACTCCTACGGGAGCCAGGCTCCACCCACGACTTCGCTTACAGGTAAACTTCGTCCGGACTCCTAAGGGAGCCGGACTTCATCCCTGACTTTGATTGCAGGTAGACTTCGCCCGGGCTCCTATGGGAGCCAGATCTCGTCTCCAGCTCAGCTGTGGGAAGACTCTGCCCGGACTCCTATGGGAGCTGGGCCTCGTTCCCAATTCCGACTGCACAAGGACTTCGCCCAGACTCCTACGGGAGCCGGGCTCCACCCACGACTTCGCTTACAGGTAGACTTCGCTCAGACTTCTACGGGAGCCAGACCTCATCTCCAACTCCGGCTACGGGAAGACTCCGCCCTGACTCCTACGGGAGCCGGACTTCATCCCCCACCTCGACTGATGGTAAACTTCATCCGGACTCCTACGGGAGCCGAACTTCACCCCTGACTATGATTGCAGGTAGACTCGCCCGGTCTCCTACGGGAGCCAGGTTTCGTCCCCAACCTCGACTGCAGAAAGGCTTCGCCCGGACTCCTACGGGAGCCGGGCTCCATCCTCGACCCCGATTGCTGGTAAACTTCGTCCGGACTCCTAAGGGAGCCGGACTTCATCCCTGACTGTGATTGCAGGTAGACCTCGCCCGGGCTCTTACGGGAGCCAGGTTCCGTCCCCGACCTCGACTGCGGAAAGGCTTCGCCCGGACTCCTACGGGAGCTGGGCTCCGTCCTCGACCCCGATTGCTGGTAAACTTCATCCGGACACCTAAGGGAGCCAGACTTCACCCCTAACTGTGATTGCAGGTAGACTTCGCCCGGGCTCCTACAGGAGCCAAGTCTCGTCCCCGACCTCGACTGCGGAAAGGCTTCGCCCGGACTCCTACGGGAGCCGGGCTCCGTCTCCGACCCCGATTGCTGGTAAACTTCGTCCGGACTCCTAAGGGAGCCAGACTTCACCCCTGACTGTGATTGCAAGTAGACTTCGCCCGAGCTCCTACGGGAGCCAGATCTTGTCTCCAGCTCCAGCTGCGGGAAGACTCCGCCCGGACTCCTATGGGAGTCGGGCCTCGTTCCCAATTCCGACTGCACAAGGACTTCACCCGGACTCCTACGGGAGCCGGGCTCCACCCACGACTTCGCTTACAGGTAGACTTCGCCCAAACTTCTACGGGAGCCAGACCTCATCTCCGACTCCGGCTATGGGAAGACTCCACCCGGACTCCTACGGGAGCCAGACTTCATCCCCGACCTCGATTGATGGTAAATTTCATCCAGACTCCTACGGGAGCCAGACTTCGCCCCCGACTTTGACTGAAGGAAGACTCCCTCCGGACTCCTACGAGAGCCAGACTCCGAGCTCCTCTCAGACGAGTGGCTACCCACCTCTCTCCGCCAGACACTCCAACCGAACTCCGATCGATAGGCCTGGACCTCCTGGCAGGCCGCAACAACAGCCACGGCTTTGCTCCACCTCCTGCAACAGATTTCGTGAGGCTCTATCACTCCCTGGCTAGCCGCAGTAACGGCCACAGCACTGCTCCACTTCCTACGATGGATTCCACTCGGCTCCATCACTTTCTGACAGGCTGCAGTAATGGCCACAGCACTGCTCCACTTCCTGCAACGGATTCCACGTGGCTCCACCACTCCCTGGCTGGCCACAATAATGGCCATGATCTTGCTCCACTTCCTGCGATGGATACCGCGTGATTCTTCCATTCTCTGGCAAGTCATGACAACGGACACCGCTCCGCTCCCATTGGCAGACTCCACGTGGCATGCCCCGGTGATAGCCACGGGTCCACTCCACTACTCTTCGCAACAAACCCCTGGGCAGCCCACTGCCAGATGGTTACAAACATCGCTATCAGTCTGTTACTCCCTCCGCCTATAAGAGGGGGACCCCAGATACGTTATTCTCTAAGCTCTCATCTTTACCTAGAAACTCTGCAAAAATTTCTATTCGAGCACTCCATTCTTGTTGAGGCAGAGAACTGACTTGAGCGTCGGAGGGTCTTGCCGGAGCAACCCCACCTCCAGTTTAGACTTCTTTTGTAGGTCACGGTGGCGACCGCGACCCCCACAATTCCAGCTTCTCCGGTGCAGGCGGATTTTTGCACCAACAGGATTGGCGCTAGAGGAAGGGCCTGTGTCTTCGCAGTACCCTTATTCTTAAAAGAGCGCTCAACGGGATTGCCCCCGGGCATCTTTTCTGGCACCCTCTCCTCCTTCCTCCACTTGGTCTTTGCCCGATGCCTCCCCGCAAGGCATCCACACGGCGATCCACGACCTCCGCGGTCAGATCTCAGGCTCCGACCTCACCTCCAGTTTCCCAGCCTCCTCCTCCTCCGGCAATGGCGGTCGGCGCAGAGCAATTTGATCTGCTGGCACAGCAAGTCAGAGGCCTCACTAAAGCTGTGCAGGCCATGCAGCATGAGTAGCAGCCGCTAGCATCAGTGCGCCTGAAAAGAGCGTCACCGGAACACCAGAATCTGGTGGTAGGGCTGGCCACTTGAGCCAGCCATCCCATCTTTCCTGGGAAGACAAACCCGAGGGTGGAGAGCCCTCAGTCGGATCATGACTCCACCCCTGGAAGATCTCTACCCCCATTCTACCAGAGGACCCTCGAGACCCGAAGTCGAGAGGATTTCCTGGATCGGAGACTCCAGGAGATGAACCGGCGGATCGAAGAACTCTGCCATGCTTCTCCCGCTTATGGTGAGGATATTTGCACTGACCCTCCCTTTTCTCAAATGATCATGCAGGAACCGATCCCGCCAAACTTCAAACTCCCCCAGTTCGAAAGCTACGACGGGACTTCGGACCCGGTTGATCATCTGGAGGCCTTCCAGATGATGATGCTGCTTTATGGCACACCCGACGCCATTCTATGCCGAGCCTTCCCATCCACCTTGAAGGGAGCGGTGAGAAACTGGTACTCAGCACTGAAGTCAGGTACCATCTTTTTCTTCGATCAGATGAGCCACCAATTTGTGGCCCATTTTATCAGCAGTCGGCACCCCCGGAAGAGTTCAGAGTCCCTCATCAATATCAAGCAGAGGGAGGGGGAGTCCATTTGGCCCTACATCAACCGTTTCAATGTCGCAGTGCTGGAGGTCCGGAATTTGGACCAATCGGTAGCAATGGCCGCTCTGAAGGGCAGCCTTCAGAAGAATGACCTTTTGTTCTTCCTGGAGAAGAAGTACCCCAGGGATTTTGCTGATCTGTTGGCTCGGGTTGAAGAGTACGCTCGAGCAGAAGAAGCCTTCAAAATGAAGGATGAGGAGACCGTGAGAGAGCGGCAGGTGGAAAACTCGAGTAAGCCCGCAGTCAAAAAAGGGCCGAGAGAAGCTCGGCCATGTTCTCGAACCCCTCCCGGGCACAAGCATGTCCATACTCCTCCCCAGGTACGTAGGCAGAGAAGTCCAGACCACGGGGTTCGGCGGGGTTCTACATCGGGAAGATTTCACAACTATGCCCCCCTCAATGCCTCAAAGACCCAGGTACTGATGGAGGTCAGGGAGCAGCTCCCTAGGCCAGAGAGGATGTGCACACACCCCAGGAAGCACAATCCCAACAAGTTTTGTCTCTACCATCACGACCACAGCCACGACATGGAGGAATGCATCCAGCTCCGAGATGAGATCGAGGAGCTCATCCGGCGAGGTCGACTCGATAGGTTCATTCGACGTCGGCCTGAGGGTAGAGAAGATCGGCCAAGGGCCCTGCCGCAACCTAAACCACTAAGGAGGGAGGAGCAACCCGGAGATTGGCCTCCATCGGGACCATAGACTCCATCACCGGAGGGCCTCAAGGAGGAACAGACCTTCCACGACCATGGAACTCGAGAAACCTGTAAATGTACTGCTCACGACTTTGCTTTGAATCAAAATTCCTTTCGACTTTGCATGTCTTTCCCTTTTGGTATGGATTTGTTACGATTGGGGACAACCCCTTCAAACAATTAAAACAAGGTCATGTTAGGAACAGGAGGAGAACCTCGTCCTAACACGAGCAAAATGAAAGTCTGATTATTTTAAGATCGGATCGGAGGAAAGGCCCATATAACGGCCCTTGAGTACCCCCATGGTCATGTTAGGAACAGGAGGAGAACCTCATCCTAACATGAGCAAAATGAAAGTCCGATTATTTTAAGATCGGATCGGGAAAGAGACCCATATAACGTCCCTTGAGTGCCCCCATGGTCATGTTAGGAATAGAAAAAGAACCTCATCCTAACATGAGCAAAATAAAAGTCCGATTATTTTAAGATCGGATTGGGGAAGAGGCCCATATAACGGCCCTTAAGTGCCCCCATGGTCATATTAGGAATAGGAGGATTACCTCATCCTAACATGAGCAAAATAAAAGTCTGATTATTTTAAGATCGGATCGGGGGAGAGACCCATATAACGGCCCTTGAGTGCCCCCATGGTTATGTTAGGAACAGGAGGAGAACCTCATCCTAACATGAGTAAAATGAAAGTCCGATTATTTTAAGATCAAATCAGGGGAGAGGCCCATATAACGGTCCTTGGATGCCCCCTAGGCCATGTTAGGGATGGGAAGAGAACCTCGCCCTAACAGAGGCAAAGTCAAAGGCTCGGTTCTTTTAGACCGGATGGGGGAGAGGCCCTACAACGCCCTTACGCGACCCCACAGCCATGTTAGGGACAGGAGGAGAACCTCGCCCTAACATGAGCAAAGTCAAAGGCCCGGTTCTTTTAGACCGGATGGGGGGAGAGGCCCTACAATTCCCTTATGCACCTCCACAGCCACGTTAGGGATAGGAGAAGGACCTCACCCTAACGTGAGCAAAGTTGAAGGCCCGGTTCCTCTTAGACCGGATGGAGGGAGAGGCCAAACAGTGCCCACGTGTGCTCCCACAGCCATGTTAAGGACAGGAGGAGAACCTCGCCCTAACATGAGCAAAGTCGAAGGCCCGGTCCCTCTTAGATCGGATGGGGGGAGAGGCCAAACAGCTCCCACGTGTGCCCCCACAGCCATGTTAAGGACAGGAGGAGAATCTCGCCCTAACATGAGCAAAGTCGAAGGCCCGATTCTTTTAGACCGGATGGGGGGAGAGGCCCTTGCAACGACCCTTATGTGCCCCCACAGCCCCACTGGAAATAGGAGGGAAACCTCATCCTAACCTGAACTGAGATCGACTACATCAAGAACAGAGGGAGAATCTCGTCCTAACGATGACAAGAACCCGGCTACCCAACAAAATCGGATAAGGGGAAAAGTCCCCTCAATGACACCTCTACACTTCTATGCGACCCCTCAAAAAGCAAGGGGAGGACCCTCACTCAAAAAGAGGAGGAAAATTAAAAAGGAAAGCGACGAATTATGCCGGCAGCAGACAAAAAACAAACCACTTCAAAGACCTATGGAACCTCGTCTCCACAAAGACGGGAAGTTCTTACCAAACATCTTCGGCCTCTAAGAAGGCTCTCGACACAGGTCAAGAAAATAATGACCCCTTCGAGGTAATGTGGAGTTCGGACCACCGAGCTCGAGCCTACGGCCATGAACGATAAGAAAAGTAAATCGGCATGACGATGACTGGGCATCTCCAAACGATGTCGACGTCGGACAAGTCAAAAGATAAAAGAAGTTCGACGGACGATAATTTAATACAATACGTGGATGAGGTAACATAAAATCCCCTTTTCATTTCATTTGCAAAATATACACCACGAAGCCCAGAAGGCTAAAGGAAGAAAAGCAAAACCACAAGAACCAAACAAAACAACAAAAGAGAAAATGTATGCATGGAAAGACGTAAGGCCAAAAAGAGCCCTAGGGAAGCTCTGCTCCTTCTGACCTCGAATTATCTGCTTCACTCCTTATCAAGGACTGCCTCAAATTTTCAACTTCTTCTTCTAGCTCTCTCTTTTTCAGCAGCATATCCTGGAACGCCTGACGGAGTCGCTGGCTTTCATTCTCTGCCTCTCGATGCCTCTTTCTCAGGACCTCGGATTCTGCCTCCGCGTCCTTGACGGCCTGCTGCTCGCATGCCAGCTGGATCTTCAATTACTGTAGCTCAGCCGTCCTCCCCCCAAGGGTGATAGAAAGCTCTTCTGCAGTTCTTCTCAGGGATTTGAGTTTGCTGGAATCCCGAGAGGAAGCGAGCTGAGCCCTGCCAGCCAGCTGCCCTTGAAGACGGGCAACTTCATCGGTCGCCACCCTGAGTCTCCCTTTGTATTCATACATCTGCCTGCGCCAGCCGGCCCGATGCACGTCGTAGCCCGCCTCAGCATCCTAAAGCTGCTGCTGAAGGTCAGAGACCTTCTTTGACCACTCCCGGTCACCGTCGGCCCGAGCCATGAGCCGGGATGAGCTTCCCTCCAGCTGGCCAATCCTCTCCTGTGCAGCTGACAGTTCCACCCTGAGAGAATTGATCTTGGCCGCTTGAGCCCAAATTCGATCGCTGGCGCACTTCTTGTGTTCCTCAAGCTCCTTTGCGAAGTTTGCCTTCCTCCGACTGTACTCCATGATCCCCTTCACGTAGAGATTCCGAAGGTGGGTGGCCTCCGCAGTGACTTCAGAGTGACCCTCCCTCAACCTGCGAAGATCGCCTTCCATCTTCTTCGACCTTTTTGTCAAATGAAGAACTTCTTTCTTCAGCCGCTGGATCATGGACTTCAGCAGAATTCCCTGGGGCAGGGGAAGTGCTTCGGTAGGACGCTGCCATCGGAAGACCAAAGCGTCAAGGCGCGTCCCATTGCAGAAAGAAAAACAAAAAGGAGAAAGGAAGAAAGAAGAAGCCATCCATGATGAGAAATTCAACTTTATTGATTGAATGTTTCTTAAAGACAAAAGGAAAAAGAAAATTACAGTAAAGGAAAAATACAAGGTCGGAGGTCTCAGACCTCAGCGGTAGGAGTTGGGGAGCTCGGTGTCCCTGAAAGGGGGGCTGCGGCAGCAGTAGCAACGGGAGAGGTGCCGGCCTCATCTTCAGACTCCTCGCCCAAGAAGCTGAGATCAAGCTCGAAAAATTTCCTGGTCATCTTCTCCTGGCAGAGCTCGAACCCCTTAATGAATACTTCTTGGCCGAATCGGACGTTCAGGTCCCTCATCTTCGCAGAGGCCTTGAACTCCCCACCGCAAGATGCCTAGCCTCCGAGACCAGGACCGAAATCTGCTCCGCCAAATTGGCGACCTCGGCCTCTGCCTTTCTCACCGTCTCCTCCAAGGTCTGCTTCTCTTCCTTTCGAGCCTGTTTTTCTCTCTCCAGGGCCTCTTGGAGGGTGACTACCTCGGCTACCTTCTCTTCGAGACGGGCGATTCCGGCTTGACGATGCTTCTCCGCCTGGATGGCATCCCTCCTCGCCCGATTCGTCACCTCGATATTGGCAAGGAGCTGGTGCCCAATCTGCAAGGGCGACTAGGGGATCAGAACAAGGGTCGGAAAGCCAATTAAATGAAGACTTGTTTACCTCGAGAAAGGACCCTAGGGAGTCCCAAACCCGCTGCTCAGGATCGGTGCGGTCAATCCTCTCGACGACTTCAGGCAAAATAAAGCCGTCGATCAATCGCTTGATCAAGTCCCTGTCATTGAAGGGATTCTCCGGCTCTTCTTCGGAACCAAGGGACTCTTCAACGACGGCTCCATGGCTACTCGCCCTGTGGGCCACCGACTTCCTTCTCCTCCCCCTCTCGATTCTGGGCGTCTCCATGGAACGGACCCCCGAAATGGGAGCCCCAGCGGGGGGACTCCTTGAAGAGGCCCGGGGTGCCGATGGTTCGACGTCCGAAGGAACATCGATCGTGGGGGCCGCCTGGATAGGCACGGTCGAGCTCGTTTCCTCCACTCTGGCCTTCTTTGCTGATTCGGAGGCTGCGGCACCTTTTCTTTTGTGGGCCTTGAGGCCCCTGGCGAGCATCCATGCTGCTTCGACGTCCATTCCTGAAAAAAAAAATTAAAAAATCAAAAATCAGTAATGGGGTAAAAAAGGAAGAAGTGACATGCAAAAAAAAAAAAAAAGAGAAGAAGGATGGAAGAAAAGAAGAGAAAAGAAAAGATGGAATACTCGCAGGATCCTGGGGGCTCAAGCCGATGTTGAACAAAAATTGTTCCTTTAGAAGATTGGGAAGGGAAGGAGCGGAATAGTCAAGAAGCTTTTGGGCAGCCTGAAGGTCGTTCTCCCCCAGGCTGGGAGCCCGACGGACAGAGTCCCTTAGAGAGCCCCAAGGGGGCAGGCCCAGCCTCAAAGTTGGGTAATGGACGAAGAGATATTTCTCCTTCCAGTTATGGATTGAAGAGGGAGCACCTTTCAGCAACCCCTTCTTTCCAAACTGAGGGGAGAAATATCACCAGTCCTTCACCGAAGGGTGACGCTTGAAGGTATAGAAATGCCTAAACAGAGAGAGGGATGGCTGAACCTCGACTACGTGGCAAAGGGAGAGGAACCTTATCAAAAATCTAAAAGAATTCGGAGCAACTGAAGCTAAAGAGATATCTAAGAAGCGAAAAAGGGCGACGACAAAGGGCGGAAGCGAAAGCCAGAGTCCGGCACGGAAGGCCTCTTGATACAGGCAGAAACGATCGGATGGGGGAGTGCTAGCCCGGTCGGAGGGGCCAGGAAGCTCCAGGTCATACTCCGGAGGAACTCCATACTGAACCCTTATCAGTAGGAGTTCATCCGGAGTCAGAGAGCAGGGAATGGCACCCGGCGTAAAAATCGAGCGAAGCCCAGTCCCAGAAGTGGGTTCGTCTACAGAGTGGGGCTCCTGGGGGGCTGAGGCGGAAGAACTCCCGAAATCGCTAGAGGCGGAGGTGCCGGAAGACATTTTGAATGATTTCAAACGAAGATCCTAAAGATCCTGGAGAAATCAGATGGGACAAGGGATGAGGGGTTGCGGGAGACCAAATCAGAGGAACACGACAGGAGAAAATGGAGGAGAAAAGGCCCCTAAATGGCAAGAAGAAAAACGAAGGTTCTGGGACTAACCTAGATCGCTCGAAGGACGTAGAGGGGCGAGGACAGGGATGACTCGAAGGATGCCTAGGGCCAAAGAAGACGCCAAGGAGGGTCAGGGCTCTCGAAGAAAAGGCGGACACCGATAGAACTTTTAGGCGGAATAGGGCCCCTAAAGGCAGAAGGGCAGGTTTAAATAGGCCCTGAGATCCAACGTAATGATGACTGCGAATCCCCTCTGGCCGGTCTCTTTTCGCCGCGTGTCCCACTCACCACAGCGGGCGGTTAAAAAGTGGTAGATGACTGACAGTGCCTTTATTGCGTCATGCCTTGAGCACCGTTCCGTTGCAGGTTCCAAAAGAGCCTCTTCGGATCGTCTCAATTTGAAAAGACTCCAACGCACGCGCATTAAATGCCAAAATATCTGAGGACGATCACGCACGGACATCGAGGGAGCAACTTCGGCTGTGACAATCTTTCTATACTTCATTCAAAATTTGAACTCGAAAGTAGGGGGACTGGTGTTGGGTATAAAATACCCTCAGCCGAAGTTCTTAACAGGATTGACCCTCCCAAGACTCCTCCGGCTTTCGACCGCAGACGGTATCTCCCCAGACTTCTCCAACAGTCGGATTCCCACAGTGCTGACTGAATTCCCCCGACGGATGAACTCCCACTACACCACCCGAGCTCCTTCAACATGAGTTCCCCCAGTTATCTATTAAACTACCCTAAGCGTTCATTAAGCTCCGCCGCCAGCTGACTTTCTACGACTATCAGCTGCTCCCCGAATCCCTTCCAGACTTCTTCCAGCCAGGTTCAACTCCAATCCGAACTACCCCGGACTTCGCCAACGGCTGAACTTCTCCAACGGTAGATTCCTACAACTACCAGATTTCAACCCGGACTCCTACGGGAGCCAGATCTCATCTCCAGCTCCAGCTGCGGGAAGACTCCGCCCGGACTCCTATGGGAGCCGGGCCTCGTTCCCAATTTCGGCTGCACAAGAACTTCGCCTGGACTCCTACGAGAGCCGAAATCCACCCACGACTTCGCTTACAGGTAAACTTCGTCCGAACTCCTAAGGGAGCCGGACTTCATCCCTGACTTTGATTGCAGGTAGACTTCGCCCGGGCTCCTACAGGAGCCAGATCTCGTCTCCAGCTCTAGCTGCGGGAAGACTCCGCCCGGACTCCTACGGGAGCCGAGCCTTGTTCCCAATTCCGACTGCACAAGGACTTCGCTCGGACTCCTACGGGAGCCGAGCTCCACCCACGACTTCGCTTACAGGTAGACTTCGCCCAGACTCCTACGGGAGCCAGACCTCATCTCCGACTCCGACTACGGGAAGACTCCGCTCAGACTCCTACGTGAGCCGGACTTCATCCCCGACCTCGACTGATGGTAAACTTCATCCGGACTCCTACGGGAGCCGGACTTCACCCCTGACTGTGATTGTAGGTAGACCTCGCTCGGGCTCCTACGGTAGCCAGGTTCCGTCCCCGACCTAGACTGCGAAAAGGCTTCACCCGGACTCCTACGAGAGCCGGGCTCCATCCTCAACCCCGATTGCTGGTAAACTTCGTCTGGACTCCTAAGAGAGCCGGACTTCACCCCTGATTGTGATTGTAGGTAGACCTCGCCCGGGCTCCTACGGGAGCCAGGTTTCGTCCCCGACCTCGACTGCAGAAAGGCTTCGCCCGGACTCCTACGGGAGCCAGGCTCCATCCTCGACCCCGATTGCTGGTAAACTTCGTCCGGACTCCTAAGGGAGCCGAACTTCACCCCTGACTGTGATTGCAGGTAGACTTTGCCCGGGCTCCTACGGGAGCCAGGTCTTGTCCCCGACCTCGACTGCGGAAAGGCTTCGCCTAGACTCCTACGAGAGCCAGGCTCCATCCCCGACCCTGATTGCTGGTAAACTTCGTCCGGACTCCTAAGGGAGCCGGACATCACCCCTGACTGTGATTGCAGGTAGGCTTCGCCCGGGCTCCTAAAGGAGCCAGATCTCATCTCCAGCTCCAGCTACGGGAAGACTCTGCCTGGACTCCTACGGGAGCCAGGCCTCGTTCCTAGTTCTGACTGCACAAGGACTTCGCCCGAACTCCTACGGGAGCCGGGCTCCACCCACGACTTCGCTTACAGGTAGACTTCGCCCAGACTCCTACGGGAGCCGGACCTCATCTCCGACTCCAGCTACGAGAAGACTCCGCCCGGACTTCATCCCCGACCTCGACTGATGGTAAACTTCATCCGGACTACTACGGGAGTCAGACTTCACCCCCGACTTTGACTGAAGGAAGACTCCCTCCAGACTCCTGCGAGAGCCAAACTCCGAGCTCCTCTCAGACGAGTGGCTACCCACCTCTCTCCGCCAGACACTCCAGCCGAACTCCGACCGATAGGCTTGGACCTCCTGGCAGGCCGCAGCAACAGCCACGGCTCTGCTCCACCTCCTGCAACAGATTCCGTGCGGCTCCATCACTCCCTGGCAGGCCACAGTAACGGCCACAGCACTGCTCCACTTCCTGCGATGGATTCCACGTGGCTCCATCACTCCCTGGCAGGCCGGAGTAATGGCCACAGCACTGCTCCACTTCCTGCGATGGATTCTACGTGGCTCCACCACTCCCTGGCTGGCCACAATAATGGCCACGATCCTGCTCCACTTCCTACGACGGATACCGTGCAATTCTTCCATTCTCTGGCATGTCGCGACAATGGACACCACTCCACTCCCCTTGGCAGACTCCACGTGGCACACCTCGGTGATAGCCACGGGTCCACTCCATTACTCTTGACAACAAACCCTTGGGCAGCCCACTGCCAGACGGTTACAAACATCGCTATCAGTCTGTTGCTCCCTCCGCCTATAAGAGGGGGACCCCAGATACGTTATTCTCTAAGCTCTCATCTTTACCTAGAAACTCTGCTAAAATTTCCATTCGAGCACTCCATTCTTGTTGAGGCAGAGAACTGACTTGAGCATCGGAGGATCTTGCCGGAGCAACCCCACCTCCGGTTTAGACTTCTTTTGTAGGTCCCGGCGGCGACCGTGACCCCCACAATTCCAGCTTCTCCGGTGCAGACAGATTTTTGCACCAACAGTAATAAAATCAATCATAAATTATTTTAGAACTATTCTAAATATGTTCATGATTCTAGATTTTTTTTGTAAAAATTAGATGCAACTACCTTTCATGCAATGTATCATATACACAATTTTAGGATTTTTTAGAAAAGTAAAGTTTTTTTTCGTATTCATCTTCTTGGGATATAGTCACAATGGCACCCCTACACATCATAAGATGATCAAATTGAATGAGAAAAAGAGGGATCTAATCTCTATTACCTCCTATGACCGGACGGCCTGGTGACAAACCCGATCCGATTACTTCGCTACTAAGATCATCTAATCTAAATAATTTAGATCTAATCTAAATTATTTCAAATCTAATTATTATATTTTAATCATATTAAAATTAAATAATAATTATCATAATTAAAAATTATATACTTCAAATTAAAATCAAATTTTATAAAGATCAGTATAAACTAGGACAACCTTTGCACTGTAAGGGGTAAACCTTACAACGGGACAACCTTATATTAGTTTGCATGATCAGATCTTTAACTAATTTTAGATCTAAATATTATATATTAGATCTAATCAAAATTAAAATATAGATCTATATGCATATAATATCATGTCATATCGAACCATGGCTCTGATACCACTGTTGGGATGCACAAGGGTTTCATCCATGCATTTTAAAATTTTCAGTAAAAGAATATTAGATTAAACTATTTAATCTATAAATACAAGCATAAGATCTGATCTTAAAACTTTTATAAATAAATCTATGACATGAATTTATATGCATAAAAATGTGAATCTAAAATGACAAGCATGTGAACCAAAAGACAGCATTTAATAATAGATCTAATCTAACACTTCTAGGTTCCGAACCCAATATCTGAGTATGGGTAGTCAAACTCTATGATTGAGAATGTAGATCTAGAAGTTCTCTCTGGTTGCTCGTAGCCGTTCAAGCATCCGGCCTCTACAGATGGTCCACACGAAGCCCCTCGGATCGATCAGCCCTCCGTGGGAGTGCTAGCTTGCGGAGTCGACTTCTGATGGTAGATCAGATTTGATCTCCTTCTTCGATCATCTCAAACCTTTTTGATATCAAAGGTAGATTAGATGAAGATTCTGGATGGTAGAGAAAAATCAGATGAAGACTCTCTTCTCTTTGGTTTTTTCCTCATCCAAGAACCTAGAACAGTTCTAGGTCTTTTACCCAAGAGGAGATTGGTCTCATCTTTTGCTCATGCCAAGGAAGAAGGAAACCCACCCAAAACTCATGTCTCAAAGAAGGAATTTTGACCCTTTTTCTCTCTGATATCTCACAGTGAAAGGCTCTCACTTTTTGGAACATAAAATTATGGCCTTTTTATGGTTGTCATACAAATCAGATAAAGCAGGATAAGGGTTAGAGTTTGTTGCAATTCAAACCATTTTAAATTTTAATTCGACTCCAACATTTTCTCACCCTTATCTAACTTAAAGATAGACTTATTAGAGAAAATTAGGCATGAAAATCAATTAGAAAGACTTCTTTTTCTCATACACAATAGACCCCTTCAAAAGCAACCAACGTGTGGAAGGATATGGATAAGGTTTTAAGTTGAAATTTAAGCTAATTTGAATTCAAATCAAAACCAACCAATTTCTATCCTTAGTGAGAGACAAAAGAAGGAATATTTTTTTGATTTTCTTATATACAAACTAATTTTGTGTGGTGAGAAAAGGGGTGATATAATTTAGGTGGCGCAAGGGATAGAGTCCACTCATTTGGGACTCTAGGGTTTAACTAATTAGATTTCTTCCAAATATAATCCAATTAGATCCAAATAAAATATGATGAACCTAATATAATTAGGCTCCTATAATCTCAATTAAACTTGATCAAATCAATAAATTAATTGAGTCATAGATCTGATCAAATCAAGATCATTTCTCTCTTACCGATTAGGTCATCTTATAACCTAATCAGACTTGACCTGATTGAATCAAATTCAATCAGACTTGATCAAGACTTTAATTCTCAATCAAATTAAGTTAATTAGGGATCTAATCACTAATTAATCCTCTCTTAATGATAGAGTCCAAGTCGAGTGAGACTCTTCTCTAGAGTCTCCATCCAGTGGGACTCTTCAGCAGAGTCCCCGTCCAGTGAGACTCTTCAGCAAAGTCTTCATTGACTGGGACTCTTCAAATTAGCCATGTGATCAGAAAGAAACTTCTAATGTGTGTGACTCTATTGGTTCGAACCTAAGCCAGTAGCACAGAAACTGATTCCTCTACTAATCAGATTAACAATCTAGCAATAGTACCCAACGTTCAGATAGGCCGAATGTATGCAAAGCAACACTCAAGAATCTATTTGAATATAGTTACCATATAATTTATCCCTTTGACCTTTGATGCTAGGATGACTTAGAGTTTAAACTGTCAACTGTTAATGGTACATCCATTATGTGTTTCAACCTAATAAATCCTATGACTCCTCATAAGGATTGCCCTGATCAAGGTCTTACTAAATTGAAACACAAAGCATTCTCTCCAATCTTTTGAAGTCGTCAATTTCATCTTGACTCACACACCAACTTCACAAGTACTTGACTGTGCCTAAAAACCTTTTGATCTTCACTCAAGAATCTATTTGAATATAGTTACCATATAATTCATCCCTTTGACCTTTGATGCTAGGATGACTTAGAGTTTAAACTGTCAACTGTTAATGCTATGTCCATTATGTGTTTCAACCTAATAAATCCTATGACTCCTCATAAGGATTGCCCTGATCAAGGTCTTACTAAATTGAAATACAAAGCATTC
Organism: Elaeis guineensis; assembly: GCF_000442705.2. NCBI lineage: Eukaryota > Viridiplantae > Streptophyta > Magnoliopsida > Arecales > Arecaceae > Elaeis > Elaeis guineensis. The sequence goes on along the minus strand of NC_026004.2, from coordinate 37,595,700 downwards.
TCTCCAATCTTTTGAAGTGGTCAATTTCATCTTGACTCACACACCAACTTCACAAGTACTTGACTGTGCCTAGAAACTTTTTGATCTTGAATTAGAAATTTAGGTTAGTCTGGCACCAAAGCACAGTGAGTTGCTTGCAAGACACCATGGTGATCTCAGATCGGAGGGACACTTATACCTATATCCCTTCAGAGTGACTTTTGATAGTAGAGTGCTTCAAAATTGATCACATTCAGTGAAATATACTCTTATATTTCACCTACATGCTATACCAGTATCTCCATGCTCCTTGCTTAAAAGGGCAACCAACCTATATGGCATACAACGATCTACACTTGATATGTCTATCATCCTAGTAATAGCGTATCATTTGATCGCGAACTCATTTAAGGACTAAACGATAAATTCTCTTTTATCATTTTGAAATAGTCGTAAGGACTTTCATTATAACACAAAAATTCGATATAGAAGATGTACAAGCTTATGATGAAAATTATCAAATAAATATTTTATTAATTAATTCATATACGATTACATCAAATAGCAGAACCATCAACAGACTGATGATTGGCTTTGAGATATATTTCCAACAAAATCTGCATAATGACTTCTTTATTTTCACTGCATGAAATCATGTTGACTGATCCTAACTATGTGGATTGGTTGAGAAACTTGCAAATTAAATTCATACAAGAGAAGAACTTCGATGTTCTAAATATTCTGAATCTTGAAGCAGTCAGTAATAATGAGAAGGCAAAAGATATCCTTTTGGCTATTATCTATTCATTTTATGGCAAATTTGGACATTGGAAGAATAATTACAAGAATTATCTTACAAGATTGAAGCAGGATGTAAGTATAGCACCAAAAGATGTGTATATGATACAGACCTATTTTTCATTGAGTGGCTTATACTCTGATACTTGGGTATTAGATACCGCCTATGGATAGCATATTTGTAATTCATTATAGCGACTACAGAATATCAAAGGTTTGAAAGAGGTGACCTTGAGCTTTATGGTGCAAGTGGAAAGTCTATTAGCGTAGAGGCTATGGGAACCAATATGTTTGATTTGTCTTCGAGCAAAACTTTAGAATTAAGAGACTGTTATTACATGGCAAAGGTCATTAGAAATATTATTTCTATACCTTTGATATTAAAACAAGGTTATGAAATAAGGCTAATGGAAAATGGATGCTCCATTTTTTTTTCTAATAAATTTTATGGCAATGATTATATTGATAACAATCTTTTAATTCTTGTACTCAATAAAAATATTTTTCATATTGAAAGAAATATGAAAAGAAAGAGAGAAGATGTGAATATAATATATCTCTGGCATTGCCATCTTGGTCATAGTAGTGAGTCAAAGATAAACAAGTTATACAAAAAAAATTTTTTTGACCCATATGATTATGAATCATTGAAAATTTATGAATCTTGTCTCATGGATAAGATGACCAAGATTCCATTCTCTAGACATAGAGAGAGGGCAAAAGAGTTGTTAGCCCTAGTACATACAGATGTATATGGACCGATGATAACTCAGGCCAAAGGAGGATACTCCTATTTTATCACCTTTACAAATGATCTATCAAGATTCGGATATATGTATCTCATGAAACATAAATCTGAAGTCTTTGATAAGTTCAAGGAGTATCAAAGTATGGTCAAGAAATAAATTGAAAAAACTATCAAGGTTCTATGATCTAATTGAGGGAGAAAATACTTATCCAATGAATTTTTTGATCATCTTAAAAGTAAAGGTATTCTCTCTGAGTGGACCCCTCTTTATACACCCTAATTAAATGGTGTAGCGAATGAAGAAATCACACTTTGATGGATATGGTGCAGTCCATGATGTATTTCACTGATCTTTCAATATCTTTCTGGGGATATGCCCTAGAGATTGCCGCATATATTTTAAACAGAGTGCCTTCAAAGTCTATTGCAAGCACACCATATGAGATATGGAAGGGAAAGAAATCTAATCTCAAACATCTTAAGATTTTGGGCTGTCCTATTTATATCAAAAATATTTTTGGATATAAGCTTAGTGCTAGATCAGATCGGTATAGATTTGTAGGGTATCCTAAGAAAACTGATGGATACTACTTCTACCACTCTACTGAATAAAAAGTATTCGTTAGTAGGTATGCCACTTTCTTAAAAAATAAATTTATCCAAGAAGAAGGTAGTGGGAGGAATATTGAACTTACAAAAGTTCAGAACTGCAAATTGATCCAGAAATATCTATGGTTGAACCATAAGAAGATCCTCAATTAGAAGTACCTAAGGATGAGGTACATCCACAATATACACCTCCTCTTCGAAGGTCAGATAGAGTGCATCAAGCACCTCTGAGATATGAATTTGTCATTGAGAATGACAATTTAATCAACATCATTTAGGATGATGATCCACTGACCTATTCGAAAGCTGTCATGAGTAGAGACTCAGACAGATGGCTACTCATGACAGATGGCTGAAAGCCATTAAATCTAAGATGGACTCGAAGTATACCAACCAAGTATGGAACTTGATTGATGCATCTAAGGGTGTGACTCCAATATGATGCAAGTGGATTTTTAAGAAGAAGATCAGAGCAGATGGCCAAATAGAAACCTACAAAGTTAGGTTGGTGGTGAAGGATTTCAGACAAAAGTAAGAAATTGATTATGATAAAACTTTCTCACCAGTGGCTATTGCTCAAGTCCATCCAAATTTTGCTTGCTATAGCGGCATACTACGACTATGAGATCTGGCAGATAGATGTCAAGATCACCTTTTTGAATGGTAATCTTAAGGAAGAGGTCTATATGACTCAGCCAGAAAAATTTATCTTAAGTGGAAGGGCAAATCAAGTATGCAAGCTGAAGAGATCCATCTATGATTGAAGCAGGCTTCGAGAAGCTGAAATATCCGATTTGATATGACAGTTAAAGAGTTTGACTTTATCAAAAATAAGGATGAACCATGTATGTATAAGAAGACAAGTGAGAGTGCTGTTGTCTTCTTGATTCTATATGTCGATGATATACTACTCATTGGGAATGATATCCCAATGATGCAATCGATCAAGACTTGGCTATCATATAAGTTTTTCATGAAATACTTAGATGAAGCATCCTATATATTAGGTATAAAGATCTATAGAGATAGATCAACAGGATGTTAGGCTTATCCCAGTCATGGTACATAAATCTCGTGTTAAAGAGATTTAATATAGAAGCAAGTAAGAGAAGTTACTTGCCTACAAGTCATGGTAAATATCTCTCTAAGAAAATATATCTTAAGATACCAGAGGAGAGGAAGAGGATGAATGAAATCCCTTATACTTCAACTGTGGGATCAATTATGTATGCCATGCTCGAAGGAAAAACCATCTTTTTTCTTTGTAGGATTTTCCAGATTTCATCAAATTTAGGATGGAATAATTTAAATTTTTTTTTTATCCTATGCTATTTTAGATCTAATGACTATAAATTTAATTTTATTATTTGATATTTAAAATCTAAAATTAAATCTAAAAGTACGAGAAGTATAGACATACCTCAAGGGTAATCTAATTACCCTATAGATGATCTCAGCACAGCCAAGGTTCTGATGCAGCCACGCAAGTGCCTGGCCTCTATCGATATCCACTCTGGTAGGACCTAGAACATATTCTCCTCACAAATCTATGCTCCAAAAATCAGATCTCTATCTGATTTGAAAGTACTTCAGAACTCCTTCTGAAGTTGGAGCAGCAGTCTGTCGAAGATGTCCTGCAGCCTTCCTGTTCCAGGCATCACCACGCCTTGGACCTTTGTCAGATGGATGTCCAACTCCTTGGACATGAAGAGAGGAGAGAGGTAAGTAGGGAGGATATAGAGAAGAGGAGAGGATTCTCATTTTGGCTGGGTATTGAGCAGAAAACCATAAACCCTAGGCGCAGATAGGGATTTTATAGACCCTGTATGCTGTGCAGTGCCACATCATTCGACCAATCAAAAAATTCTAATTAATTTTGAAAAAATTTTGATTGGTGGAGTGATATCATCTGATCTCATCAGATAAGAACCCCACCTTATCTCCAAAAGTTGGCACCAACATTGGATAAGCACAAAGAGAGTTGGCGTCAAGGAGTCCAATCTTATCAGGACTCTTCATCCTTATCCATTTGGGGTGCCTACTTTAATTCAATTGGGCTCACGCCATAATCTGATTATGATGCCCAATTCAATGTAGTTTTGGCATATGGACACTATACAAAAATTCTCCAATGAGCTCTCTTCAGTTTAAGACACATATATCAATATTTGACAGATGTCCTAAAATGAAAATGGTAGGTGTTAGAATTTAGTAGGTGCTTGTCTTAAATTCATCTCATGAATTAAGACAAGTATTTTTTGAGCTAGACAAGCTTCATTTAGACTGAGAGAAACCTTCTCAAGGTTCTCTGGATGAGTCAAATCATATTTGACTCAGTAGAGATAGAAAATATTACACGAGGAGAAAGTTAGGCTCAATCGAGTGTTAGCACGATTTTCTTGAACCTAATTGGATCTAATCCAAATCAATTGGGCTAGCCCAATTGATGACATCCAGATCCTAACCCTTGTTAGTGTGATCCAGTTAAGTTCAATTTTGTATGGTAATGAGACATGTCGTGATCTCATCATCGACATCATCAAAACTCCTTTCGATGGACCAGAACTCTTCTGATTCAGACAATTAGAATGATCGATCATCAAGATCATTCTAATTGCTCCCAAAATCCACCTATGACACCTAGTAGTATGTGGTGGCAACCCATCAAAACTAAAGATGAACCTCTCGATGTAGCTACCTGTGTGATTGAGTTCCTCTATCATGAGTTTCGACTGAATTAGGGTTAAGGTGAACTCGTCAAATCCAACATCAGTCATATGAATTAATCGATCAATCCGAGTCCGATATGAAATCCCAATGGAAAATGTTTTTTCATTATTTCACTCTGCCATGGCCATGGGCTTAAGGACTCGATCTTTCGATCATCATAGGACTACTCCTCTCATCTACCGAGGTTGATAGCTCCCATCTTGGTGCGACCTAGTTCCTACAATAAATATGCTACAGCCAACATACACCTTAGGGTTCCGAATGGCTAGGAGACTGAGTTATGGTGTAGTCAAACTATAACATACTCAAGATAAACTATCGATGCACCTCAGGTTAAAGAACTAGACACACAACTGTAGCATCGAACTAGTCATCGACGAGAAGGTAGACTTCCTTATGACTGTTCGATATGGTCACGCTCCGTACTCTCGTTCTCAATGAATACCTATACTCTCACTCCAGTATCTCCATACCGTAGACTCAAGACACATCTATCCTAAAGAAGTGATCGTACACCAACCTTCCAGATCGATCACCATCCTCGTGATGATTCTATGGTCAGGAGTTGTTTATGAGTTAGTTATGTAAATTCATGCTTTAAATTTTTAACTCTTGAAAATATGAATTGATATTTCTACTAACTCAAAGGATGTATCACAGACACAATATACACAATATGATAGAAGAATAACCCATTTATTGATTTATAGTCAAAATTATAAATTTGCCCTTAGATTTGTAAGGAATGTATCGGCCAATCTGGCATCTAGGGCACACATCTAACAAACTCCCACTTGACCTAATGCCAATTGACTACATATCTAAGTCCCATCTTCTCAAGGTGGGCTTCGATCTTCTACTGGCCTAATGGCTTTGTCAGCGGGTCTGCCACATTGTCTGTGGAGTCGACTTTCTTGACCTCGACATAATTTTTTTCGAGGTAATCATGGATCAGATGGAATCGCCGCTCGATGTGCTTGGACTTTTGGTGAGACTTTGGCTCTTTAGCTAGGGCTATGGCACCATTATTATCACAGTAAAGAGGTATGGCATCCGATGACATCACTGTAGGAACCAGATCTAGGGTTTCAGGGTTAGATCTTGAAAAAGAGGGTTAGATCTTGAAACTTTTTCAAGATCATACAGCGGAAGACTAAAATAAATCAAAATTTATTTTCTAAGATCAGAAAATCTCTAGATCTAAGATCCTATTACATGATTATTACATAGCATTAAATCAAAAATTAAAATATATAAATATAGCATGAACTACATGTTGATCATATCAACATGTTTCTATACTACATCTAATGTATGTATTAAACAATAGATCAGATCTATTACCTTGCAAGTTAGATGTTCTAACCTTGCTGATCTGGGCTTGAGGATGATGTTGCAAGCTGCACACTTGTCCGGCCTTTAGGAGTCATCCACACGAGCCCACGAATCTCGATCAGAAGTCCTGCTTCAGGAAATCAGCACAGTATGCTAGTACTACGCTGATCCTTCTTTGATGGTTGATCAGGTGCCTCCTTCTTCTTGATTTGGACTCTTCCAAAGATGAAAAGTAGAAGGAGGAGTTTCAGATCTGAGACACTCTCAGGAAACTCAAGATGGAGGGAGGAAAGATATGAAAATAAAAACCCTAGAAGAAGACCCTCTTCTTCTTCACGTTTTTCTCTCTAGACACCCAAACTTGCATCTTTTATATCTCCACGACCCAAAGGTATTTCTCTCTGATATTTGGATGCCAGAAAGGTCTCTCAAATATCTATCTCTTTATTAAATTTCATAAAGAAACTCATTTTATATAGAGAGATATGATAGAGTCCTTGTCTAGGTCAAACACCTAGTCAAGGCTTATCCAAACATGGCAAGTTAAGGGACGCCCAACTCTTGAGCACCTCCTCCATATTTTCATGCATGGATCATAAGAAAAGGGTGCATAATGTATATCCTAAAATCCACAAAAATTCCAAAAAAAATTTGGATAAATTCGGTGCAAAATTGAAAGAGTTTTGGATTTCTAAAACTCTATCTCATAGAATTTGAAATCCAAACTTATTCCTTTTAGATTTGATCCAAACCACCTTCCATGTAAGAAAGAAGAGAGGAGACCTTTTGTGAACGTGGGAGAGATCTGGGAGAGGGCTTTTGTCACACAAAATAAGTGGAGATTGGCGTTGAATAAGAGAGAGGGCATGGAGAAGGTTTATGTGGCGCAAGGTGGAATCCTAGTCCTACTAGGATTCTGTCTCATAACTTGTTTTAATTTGGTTTCCCAAACCAAATCAAATCAAAATTAGATCAACCCAATTAAAATAGGTCTTAACCCAATTAAAAATCTAATTTAATCAGATTAAATTATATTTAAATCTGATTTAATTTTCTAATCAAATTAGAAATTAGATTGACCCAAGTCCTAATTGAACTAGGACTAGTTTTTTCCTTGCACTTGGCTTATCCAATAAACCAATTGGACTTGATCCAATCAAGCCCAAACCAAATCTAATTAAATCATATTTAATTAGACTTAATCTCATCCCATTGGCTTAATCAAATTAAGCCAATTAGCAATCAAATTGCTAATCGATCCTCCTGCAACACTTGCACTGGGTTAAATATCAATCGTATTGATCATCTAACCCTAGAACGATTCTTAATCGTTGATCAACCATCCGATCGGATCATGAACTCTAATGTGTATGACCTCATAGGTCCGAACCTAAGCTGGTAGCATAGGAACAAATTTCTATACCAATCGAAGTGACCATCTAGCAATGGTACCCGACGACCGGATAGGTCGAATGTGTAGAACAACATCCTTAGAACCCATGCGGATATAGTTTTCATATAATTCATCCCCTTGACCAAAATGATCATAGGACACCCCAGAGTTTAACTGTCAACTCTGATCAGGTTGTCCACATTGTATTTCAAAATATCAAATCCATCTGATGGATTACGCTGGTCAAGGTTTTGCTAAATTGAAATACAGCGACTCATTCTTCTCCAACTCTTGGAGTGGTCAATCCCATCTCGATCACACTCTGACTTCGCAAGTACTTGACTGTGCCCAGAAGCCTTCCATCCCTGAATTAGAAATTCAGTTAGTCCAATACCAAAGCATAGTGAGTTGCTTGCAAGTCACTGAGGCGATCTCAAGTCTAAGGGATACTTATACCTATATCCCATAAGAGACATTCTCGACAGCAGAATGCTCTGGAGTTGGTCATGTTCAATGACGATGTACCCTTACATCTCACCTATATGCCATACCAGTGTCTCCACACTCTTTGGTTAAGAGGACAACCAACCCATATGGCCTACAGCGACCTATACTCGATAGAAGCTGTCGTCCTTATTAACAGCCTATCATTTGGTCGTGAACAGTTTTAAGGACTAATCGATAAATCCTCTCTTTATCGAATCTAAATAGTCCTAAGGACTTCATCATAACAACGGAGTTCATTAGAAGATGAAAGCTTATGATGAAAATGCTAAATATATTTTATTTATTAACAAATCAATTACAATACTTGGTTGCTCAACCGTCAACAGCTTGACGATTGGCTTTTTGGGACATATTTCCCAACAATCACTCCAAGCTCTACGACAAACTTCTTGTACCAGAATGCCTCCTTCGCAGCTTTCGATGCTGCAATGTACTCTGCCTTCATGGTGGAATCAACAATCACCGTCTGCTTGGAACTCTTCCAGCTGACTGCACCATTATTGCAAATGAACAGACTACCAGATGTCGACTTTCGATCATCTGTATCAGACATAAAGTCTGACTCTGTATATCCCTGAATCTGAAGTTCTCCGTTCCCAAAGACTAGAAACATATCTTTAGTCCTTCTCAAGTACTTAAGGATACATTTCACAGAAGTCCAGTGCTCTTCGCCTGGATTTGATTGATATCTGCTTGTGACACTCACAGCATGGGCTATATCAGGTCGTGTATATAGCTTGGCATACATGAGGCTCTCTATTGCCGAAGCATAAGGGATCTTGCTCATGCGTTCAATCTCCTCAGGTGTGCTAGGACACATCTTCTTGGAGAGATGAATGCCATGTCTAAAAGGTACTAAACCTCTTTTGGAGTTTTTCATGCTAAACTTTTTTAGCACCTCCTCTTTATACATCTTCTATGAAAGTCCCAGCATCCTATTTGGTCTATCTCTATAGACCTTAATACCCAATATAAAGGATGCCTCTCCTAGATCTTTCATAGAGAACTCCTTAGACAACCATATTTTGACTGAGGTCAACATGGAAATGTCATTCCCAATTAGAAGGATGTCATCTACGTACAATACGAGGAAGACAACTACGCTCCCATTGATCTTTTCGAACACATATGGTTCTTCCTCGTTCTTGATGAAACCAAATATTTTGATCACATCACTGAAATGAGTATTCCAACTCTGAGATGCTTGCTTAAGTCCATAAATGGACCTTTGCAGCTTGCAGACCTTGTGATCATCATCACTGGATGTAAAACCAATTGGCTGTTCTATATAGATATCTTCTTCAAGATGTCCATTTAAGAACATCATTTTCACGTCCATCTGCCATATTTCATAATCAAAATAGGCTGCAGCAGCAAGTAATGTGCGGATGAATTTTAGCATGGCTACGGGCGAGAAGGTATCCTGATAGTCAATGCCTTCGCGCTAACTATAACCTTTCGCTACGAGCCTAGCCTTGAATGTCTCTACATTCTCATCTTCACCTATCTTTCTCTTGAAGTTCCATTTACACCCAATAGGTACAATATCTTTAGGTGGATCTACCAAGGTCCAGACTTGGTTTGAGTGCATCGAGTCAATTTTTGATCTCATTGCCTCAACCATTTTTCAAAATCGATATCTGATATCGCCTCATCATAGGTCTTGGGATCATCACCATGAGCCCTATTTTCCATGAGGAACATTCCTCTACATCCTCTTGTATAGTACCTAAGTATCTTTCAGGAGGACGGGAAACTCTAGTCGATCTACGAGGTGGAAGAGGTTGTGTTAGGACTGGTTCTGAATGATTTGGTTCCTCAGGTTCTTTAGTTCGTTGCTCTTGGAAGATATTCTCCTTGAGCTTAATTATTCCTCCGATGCCACCATCTTGAATAAACTATTTTTCAAGAAAAATAGCATTTCGACTCAGAATCACATTGTGATCTTTCGAAATATAAAAATAGTATCCTAATGACTTTTTAGGATATCCTATGAATCGAGCTCTAAAAGACCTGAACTCTAACTTGTCCGCCTATTGTCTCTTGACATAAGCCGGACAACCCTAAATTCTGAGATAATTTAGATTTGGCTTCTTACCATGCCATATCTTATACGGTGTGGTAGGAACAGTTTTAGAGGAAACCCTATTCAATACATAAATTACTGTCATAAGACAATATCCCAAAAAAAATTTAGGGAGATCCGTGAAGCTCATCATGAAACAGACCATATCTAATAGGGTTCGGTTTCTTCATTCTGAAACCCCGTTGAGTTGAGGCATTCCAGGTGGAGTCCATTGAGAGACTATACCATTATCCTTAAGATAGTCTAGAAACTTTCGACTAAGATATTCACCTCCTCGATCTGATTGAAGAACCTTAATAGACTTTTCTGTTTATTTTTTTACCTCATGTCTAAATTCTTTGAACCTTTCAAAAGCTTCAGACCTGTATTTCATTAGAAATATATACCTGTACCTAGACATATCATCGATAAAGGTAATGAAGTAGATGTAGTTGCCTCTAGCTGGCACATCAAATGGGCCACACACATCCGTATGTACTAGGGCAAGTAGGTCTGTGGCCCTTTCCCCATGTCCCACAAAAGGAAGCTTGGTCATTTTGCCTTGAAGGCATGATTCCCAAACCGGATATGACTCGAAAGTCAATAGACTCAATAGCCCAGATTTCTCCAATTTGTTAACCCTGTCTTCCGCTATATGACCTAGACTTAGGTGCCACAGATACCTATTATTTAGACTATCTCTAGGCCTTTTAATTCCTATGATATTTATATTTTGCTCGATATTAAATACAGATACATCAACATGTAACTGATAGAGATCGTTCATGACAAAATTATTTGCAACTTTATTATTTTCATAAAAAATATTATAATGATCCTTATGAAAGCTAATCACATAGCCTTCTTGTGCTAAACATGAAACAGAAATCAAATTCCTGCTTGCTGCAAGCACATAACAATAGTCTCTTAAAATTAAATCTAATCCTAATGGTAATTGCAGAGGGTAGGTTCCCACAGCCACAGCAGCAACTCTTGCTCCATTCTCGATGCGTAGGATCATCTCCCCATCCCTCAGCCTCCTGCTCTCCTCAAGATCCTGCATAGAAGTACACAAATAAGCACTAGAATCAGAGTCAAGCACCCAACTGGATGCAGAAGAAATCGTAAGGTTTGATTCTAAAATGAGCATACCTCCAGAAGGACCATCCTTCTTGTTCTTTATGGTGGTCAGGTATTGAGGACAGTTTCGCTTTCAATGGCCATCTGATTGGTAGTGAAAATATTTTTTCTTATCAGCAGCCTTCTTCTTCGGTTCTATCTTCTTCTTCTTGCCATCCACCTTCTGCTTCTTCGCAGACTTCTTTTTCTTTCCAAAAGACTTTCTCTTGGAATAAGTTCGCTCCACAGTAAGAATTGAGCCTTTTGAACCCTTCATAGAAAGCTCAGCCGTAACCAGCATGTTCATTAACTCGGCCAAGGTACACTGCATCTTATGCATATGGAAGTTCATGATGAACTAACCATATGCATCGGACAAGGACTGAAGGATCACATCAATCTAAAAATCTTCGTCTAAGATGATTCTGAGCTTCTCAAGGTCCTTGATCATTGTTAAATAATGATCTTGGACTGACTGCCCATCATGCATCTTGGCCTTAAAAAGTCTTTGACAGACTTGATTCTTGGCCGTGCGACTCTATTCACCAAATAACTCTTGCAGGTGAGCTAACATTTGGCCGATAGTCAAAATGTTCTCATGCTGGTGCATTGCACCCAACATGTAGTACCTTGCTTTGTTATCATTATCTGTCCACTTTTCTAGGGACGCTCTCTGTTCAGCAGTCGGACGTGCTGGCATGACAAGTGGGTCTTGGTCTAAGACATGAGTCAATTTTTTAAAATCTAAAATAATTCTATAGTTCCTTAACCAGTCTTTGAAATTGGGTCCAGTCAATCTATGGATGTCTAGTATTTTGGTTAGGGGGTTTGAAACAGACATGTTTCCTATAGAGAGTCGAAAGTTTCTAGTTAGATTTTGTAATCAGACTTAATCAATTTATTTAAGAATTTTATTTTTAAACAAATTAGACTCCCACTATTTTCTCAGATCCCTACACTCCCTTGGTAGAGATGTGAAAATCTTCGTGATCAGTGATTTTTAGTGGGTGGTGCGGTCTCACCGACTGGCTCACCACCTCACCTAACAGTTATTGGTGATGGGTCAACCGATGAGTAGACAACTCTTGTCCAATGATTCTCTAATCATGGTGCACCCAAAACTTGATCTCTAATTCATAAAGCTCACCGTGTCCGGAATATTGCTCCAATCCTTAGTTAAGTCAGACCCACCATTTGCATGAACTAGATTCCTGATTGGGTCCCTCACCATATCCAGAATATTGAGCCCATCCCATCCTCTAATTTATAGCATCCAATGCCTAATGGACATCGTTGCATCTTTCCGGTGCAACTGAGCTACTGTAACCAGCCGAGAACAATCAATCTTGGAAAGAGCCCACACATCCACAATGGTGGAAGACCTAGACTTAATATTTTTTTAGGAAGATTTGATTTAGGTCTCATTAAACTTGACTTGACATAGTCATAACAATTATGACTAACCTAGTGGCATGGGTCAGTTCGAATTGTTAGCCACCTTAAATCAGAACTAGGTCGACACATATTGCCAGATAAGTGAGATCGATGGAAGGGATATGCCATTAACTCGACAAGAATGCATTCAAGTTGAGTAGCTCCTAATTAAAAATTAGTCGGTCGCATCTGTCCAACTTACCTTAAACACCAAATTATCGAACTAGAACCAATTGGGTTAGCCTACAATCCAGACTCTAACCATTGAGCCAAATTAGATCTTAACTTGATCGAGTCACATCTAAATGTGATTCGATCTTGATCCAGACTTAATCCTATTAGGCTGGTCAATTATTAGCTTTCATGATCCCACCAAACCAACTCTTGATTCAGTTTGATCAACCGCTAGACCTAATTGAGCTACCCAAGTCCGAACTCAATTTTATGAAAATATCTTAGATCTAAAATTCTTAATTTTAGACCAAATTGATTTCATAAACTTAATTCATTAATCAAGTTTGGGTTCATAAATAAAATATATAAAATAAATCTTAGGGTTTCAGGATCTAGGATTTTGCAGAAAAGTAAGTTTTGATTTCTGATTAAGGATGAACGCACAGCACCCCAACATGTCATAAGAACACCCCATTGAATGGGAGGAGAGGGCTTTTAAACCCTACTTTATTTTTATGACCAGATGGCCATTAGGAACACCTTAATCAGAAATATAAATTTCACTACAAAACTAGTTAGATCTAAATTTACATATCTCATATACAATTTAAGATCTAACTAATACATGCTTTGCATACATCACATGTATCAAAAATTGATCTAATTAATATGCTTTTAGATCTGATACATCACATGTAATATCTGAAAAATAAGATTTAAATTGAACTATTCAAAATTAAATCTATTCTAGACAAGTTACTAGAACAATTCTACAACTAGTATAGGCATGCAACAGATCAATTTTATGAAATAATTAAAATTTTATTTTTTATTTTTTGATTTAATTATAATAATTATAGCATCAAAAAAATAGAGAATAAATTAGATTTAATTTATATTTTAATCTCATTAAAACATAAAACTTGAGACTGTTCATGGATTCAACTAATCCTAGTCTAGTCATGCATCTCATGCATGTTAGATCTTCTTAGATTTAATTTTAATTATTTTAATTTTAGATCTTATCATATCTGATGTAATATCTGAAATTTTTTAAATAATAAATAAATAAAATTAAAATTAGATCTAAATTAGATCTGAAACTGAGCCATAAACCTGGCTCTAATACCAGTTGAAGGGAAAACCGCCTTTTTCTTTTGTAGGATCTTCCAGATTTCATCAAATCTGGGACAGAATAATTTAAAATATTTTTTTTATTTTATACTATTTTAGATCTAATATCTTTAAATTTAATTTTATTATTTGATATTTAAAATTTAAAATTAAATTTAAAAGTATGAGAAGTATAGACATACCTCAAGGGTAATCTGATTACCCTGTAGATGATCTCAGCACAGCCTAAGGTTCTGATGTAGCCACACAAGTGCCTAGCCTCTACCAGTATCCACTTGGATAGGACCTAGAACATCTTCTCCTCATGAATCTATTTTCCAAAAATCAGATCTCTATCTGATTTGGAAGTGCTTCAGAACTCCTTCTGAAGTTGGAGCAGCAGCCTGTCGAAGATGTCCTGCAGCCTTCCTGTTCCAGGCATCACCACACCTTGGACCTTTTCCAGATGGATGTCCAACTCCTTGGATGTGAAGAGGGGAGAGAGAAGAGCAAGGAGGATATGGAGAAGAGGAGAAGATTCTCATTTTGGCTGGGTATTGAGAAGAAAATCATAAACCCTAGGCACAGATAGGGATTTTATAGACCCTGCATGCTGCGCAGTGCCACATCATTCGACCAATCAAAAAATTCCAATTAATTCTGGAAAAATTTTGATTGGTGGAGTGATGTCATCTAATCCCATCATATAAGAACCCCACCTTATCTCCAAAAGTTGGCACCAACATTGGATAAGCACAAAGAGAGTTGGCGCCAAGGAGTCCAATCTTATCAGGACTCTTCATCCTTATCCATTTGGGGTGCCCACTTTAATCCAATTGGGCTCACACCATAATCTGATTATGGTGCCCAATTCAATGTGATTTTGGCATGTGGACACTCCATAAAAATCTTTCAATGAGCTCTCTTCACTTTAAGACCCATATGTCAATATTTGACAGATGTCCTAAAATGAAAATGGCAGGTGTAAGAATTTAGCAGATGCTTGTCTTAAATTTATCTCATGAATTAAGATAAATCTTTTCTAAGCTGGACAAGCTTCATTTAGACTGAGAGAAACCTTCTCAAGATTCTCTGGGTGAGTCAAATCACATTTGGCTCAGTAGAGACAGAAAAGATTACACGAGGAGAAAGTTAGGCTAAATCGAGTGCTAGCACGATTTCCTTGAACCTAATTGGATCTAATCCAAATCAATTGGGCTAGCCCAATTGATGACATCTAGATCCTAACTCTTGTTAGTGTGACCCAGTTAGGTTCAGTTCCATATGGTAATGAGATATGTCATGATCTCATCATCGACATCATTGAAACTCCTTTCGATGGATCAAAACTCTTCTGATTTAGACAATTAGAATGATCGATCATTAAGATCATTCTAATTGCTCCCAAAATCTACCAGTGACACCTAGCAGTATGTGGTGGCAACCTATCAGAACTAAAGATGAACCTCTCGGTGCAGCTACCTGTGTGATTGAGTTCCTCTATCATGAGTCCCGACTGAATTAGGGTTAAGGTGAACTCATCAAACCCAACATCAGTCGTATGAATTAATCGATCGATCTGAGTCTGATGTGAAATCCGAATGGAAAACTCTTTTCTATTATTTCACTCTACCATGGCCATGGGCTTAAGGACTCGATCTTTCGATCATCATAGGACTACTCCTCTCATCTACCGAGGTTGATAGATACCATCTTGGTGCGACCTAGTTCCTACAATGAATATGCTACAACCAACATAACCCTCAGGATTTTGAATGGCTAGAAGATCGAGTTATGGTGTAGTCAAACTATAACACACTCAAGGTGAACTATCGATGCACCTCAGGTCAAAAAACTAGACACACAACTGCAGCATCGAACTAGTCATCGACGAGAAGGTAGACTTCCTTATGACTGTTCGATATGGTCACACTCAGTACTCTCATTCTCAATGAATATCTATACTCTCACTCTGGTATCTCCACACCGTAGACTCAAGACACATCTACCCTAAGAAAGCGATCATACATCAACCTTCCAGATCGATCACCATCCTCATGATGATCCTATGGTCAGGAGCTATTTATGAGTTAGTTATGTAAATTCATGCCTTAAATTTTCAACTCTTAAAAATATGAATTAACATTCTTACTAACTCAAAGGATGTATCACAGACACAATGTACACAATGTGATAGAAGAATAACCCATTTATTGATTTATAATCAAAATTATAAATTTGCCCTTAGATTTGTACAGAAATGTATCGACCAATCTGGCATCTAGGGCACACATCTAACAATACTATGTTCCAGGCCTGATGTAGCTTATACTTTAGGCATAAATAGCAGATTTCGGACTGATCCAAGGAAAGATCATTGGAAAGCTGTGAAAAATATTCTGAAGTACCTAAGAAGGACTAAAGATATTTTTCTCATATATGGTGGAGGATCAAAGTTAAAACTAGAGGGATATACAGATTCTAGTTTTCAATTTGATTTGGATGATAGCATGTTAATATCAAGATACGTGTTTACCTTAAATGGTGGGGCAGTGAGTTGGAAGAGTTTCAAGTAGCAGACAGTAACTGACTCAACCACTGAGATAGAGTACATTACTGCTGGTGAAGCCGCTAAGAAAGCTGTCTGAATGAAAAAATTTATCATGGAATTAGAAGTTGTTCCTGAGATTGAAGGACCAGTGCTACTCTATTGTGATAACACTGAGATCATTATTCAAGCTAAGGAACCTAGATCTTATCAATGATCCAAGCACATCCTCAGACACTTCAATCTCATTCGAGAAATTATAAAGAGATAAGATGTTATCCTGGAAATGAGTTGATACAAAGAATAATATAGCAAACCCATTCACTAAGACCATACCACAGTAGCTATTTGATCACCATCTTGATTGTATGGGATTGAGATACAATGAGATTGGCTTTAGTGTAAGTGGGAGATTGAAAGAAGAGTGCTCTATAAGCCAATCACAAGTATGTTGTGATAAATTTTTTTTTTATAATTTTTTAACTCATATAATGATATTTATTATTTGATAATAAAATGAGGCATTGATTCATCATTTTATTGCATCTTATTATGTCTAAAATTATGATGAACCTCAAAGATTAGGGTAATGGTTTTAGGAGACATGAATGGGTCATGCTAGTGAGACCTAAAATCCTAAAATTTTAATTCTAAATATTTTTGATCGTAAGAGCATTGAGTCAGAGATCAATATTTTAATAGACTGACACATCCTATGTATGCTCGATGGAA
The DNA here is from genome assembly GCF_000442705.2 of Elaeis guineensis. Lineage (NCBI taxonomy): Eukaryota > Viridiplantae > Streptophyta > Magnoliopsida > Arecales > Arecaceae > Elaeis > Elaeis guineensis. Next base: position 37,578,416 of record NC_026004.2, on the reverse strand, counting down.
AAGGTCGCAGATCTCACTAGCTACTTGTGTATAGGACACTAATACAAAGATGTGGGTGCTCATTTGAAAATGAATCTACTGATTTGACTCGATGATAGAAATATTTTATGAAAGCCTTACTTGTATATCAAAGATGTTCTCTAAGTGGGAGTTATGCAAGTGATCCTGAGACCTAAGTGTTAGAAAATATATCCTAAAGCCAATTGTTAGCTTGTTGATGATTGTGCTCATTCTTGTAATTGTATATGAATTTTTATTAATAAAAGTTATTTGATATTTTTATTATAAATTGTTCATCTTTAAACTCTTGTATTGTAATGAAGTTCTTAGGACTATAATTGATCGATAAAAGAAGATTTATCATTTAGTCCTTAAAAGTATTCGCGACCAAATGATATGATATTAATAGGATAATAGCAATATGGAGTATAGATCATTATGTACTATATAAGTTGGTTATTTTCTTAACCAAAGAGTGTGGAGAACTATTATAGCATACAAATAAATGTAGTACATTCGCATCAACGTGACCATGTGTCGAGCACTCTGTTGTCAAGAGTAGCTCATGAAGGGTATGGATATAAGTATCCCTCAGATCTGAGACCACCACGGTGACTTGTAAGCAACTCACTGTACTTTAATATGAATCATTTAAGTTTCTAATTTAGTGATGGAAGGATACTGGATGTAGTCAAGTATTATAAAGCCAGTGTGTGTCAAAATGAAATTGATCTCTCTGAATTAGTAGGAGATATACATTAGTGTATTTAATTTAATAAAATTTGACAGGATAATCTATGAGATGGATTTGAAAGATTAAATATAATTGGTCGACTAAATTAGGATTGACAATGAAATCTTAGGTCACTTTGAGCATTAGGGTCAAAGGGATGAATTATACGGTATCATATGCCAATAGGTTCTAGAATATTGCTTTATAATACTTTGACCTATCCGATCGTGGATCATCATTGCTAGATGGTTATATTGATTGGTATAAAAAGTTATTTCTATACTATTGCTTAGGTTCAAACCTATGAGGTCACATGTATTAGAAGATTTGATCAAATCTGATGGCTGAAGAGTCCAATTGAATTATGACTCTGGTGAGGAGACCAACTAGGACTGAGATGCTGGAGAAGATCTCATTGAGATAAAAGTCTCCTATACATGGAGAATTAATTAGTAATTGACTCAATTTGATTGAGTAAAGAGCTTTAGATCAGGTTTAATTGAATTAGATTCAGTTCGACTCAGATTGGGTTTGATATGATCAATCCTGATTACAAAAAAATTTGATCCCGATTCAATCAAAATTTAGAATCAGTCAATATCTAATTGGATTAAAAATTTATTAAGATATTTATTTTTTTAATTGGATTAGGTTCATTTCTATTAGTGGGTTCAATCCAAATTTAAATTAGATTAGAATTGAATTAGAAATGAAGAGTCCAAGTTGACTAGGACTCTATGCTTATCACCTTGCGCCATACTTGAACCCATGCCCTTATCTCCATGCCAAATAGGATTTGGCTTGACCTTTTTGGCATCAAAGTAGTAGACACAATAAGGGTGGGAAGCAATGATTGATGACTCATAATCCTATCTCTTGTCAAATTTGAATGCGATCCGAATTAGAGATAAGATGAAAATAAAGAAAAATAATTTTCATACATAGAAGGTTGTTGGTACCATAATAATTTTTTTTTATTTCTCTTGGAGAGTTATTGGGCATGTGAGATATCAAAATTCTTCTCCACATTGTAGACCCATTTTTGAAAATTTTTGGGATGCCAAAAGGTGTTTGGCGTGGACTCTTAGCGCCCTCCCTTGGATGAAAATCCTAATTCCTTGCCTATAAAAAGGGGTCCCCTATTCTTGGCATTAGAACATCAATTCTCTTGTTGGTTTTTATTTTTCTAGAGCTCTTCTCCTCCTCCTCCTCTAGATTTTTTCATCCTTTCGAGTATCCAAGGTGTTTGAAGAAAAAGAAAGAAATTAGCCATCGAAGTTGCTTGCAGGCTAGCATCTCCAAGCCCCCGATCTACAGCAGTCTTCACGTGGATTTTCTTGTAGAGGCTAGACAATATCGTATGGCTATGAGCGACCTGAGGAATATCTTTTCTAAGTGTTGGACTAGCAAAGATGAAGATCTCATTACTTTGATAATTGTTTCTAACCTGTCTTGATCATATCGTAGTTAGATCTAGAATTTTAGCATCGATGAGATCGATGTGAGTATTTATTTTCAAATCTAAAGTATATCATATTTTATATATTTTTTTATGATATGATAGTCTAGATTAGATTTATGTATGTGATTTAGATTAAATTATTTAATTTTTCTTTTCATTGTATAAAATTTTTGAAATTGCATGCATAGCACTACCCATGTTTTTTTCAATTGGTATCAGAGCCATGGTTATTTTGATATAATTTATTATGCCTTTAGATCTATTTTATGATGTTAGATCTGATTATTTATAATTTAGATTAGATCTAAATATATTTATTTTCAAATCTGATTTTTATCATGTTTAGATTAGATGTTCTGAGTAGCAAAGTACTCATATTGGGTAATCACCAGGCCGTCTGGTCATAGGAGCAAGTAGGATTTTATGATTCTCTCTTTCCATTCAATAAGATGCTCTTATGGAGTGTAGGGGTGCCACTATGAGGTCCCATGAAGAAAAAAGTGAAAAGAAAAAATTTACTTTCTTGCAAAATTCTAGATCTTGAAACCCTAGGTGTTGTTATATGTGATGTAAATTGCAAAGAAACTAGTTACATCTAATCTTGATTAATCAATATTATTTTGATTTAAAATCATAAAAATTTAGATTTGATCTAAAAAAATTATGATTTAATATAAAAAGTTTATATAAAAATTATTTTCAAAATCTTAACCATGTTGATGAAAATCTTAAGTAAGAATTAAGTATTGAGTTGATTAGATCTACAATTGTGATTTAAGATCTAATGACATTGTATAAAACATGGGCATGGATTAGCTCAAATTAGGTCCTTCTCTTTAATTGTATTAGACTGAAGGTTAGAATCAAAAAATTGATTGACTATATAGAGAAATTGATTAAGTCTAACCAAGTGTTGAATTAGATTAATAAGGATTTTTCTAATACAATAGTTATAGATGGTCAAGTCCATATCTTTGATTAGACCAAATGAACCTTAATTGTGGCTCAGTGGTTGAACTTGAATCATTCAGTTGGTCCCATCGAAACTAATTAACCAATTGGTGTCTAAGATAAGTTTGACATTTCAACTGATGATTTTTAATTGGAAGCAGTTTATCTAGCTATTTCGATGGTGTCTAAGGCAAGCTTAGCAGATCCTCCCATCGATCTCACTTACCTGGCCAATTTGATGAATTATGTTTTGATTAGATTGTTAAGTGATTCGAGTTGGTCCATGCCATTAAGATTGATCAGTGTGACTGATCTAGGTGCCATTTCAATCAGCATGATCCTAACCTGATTCAGTGACTTGATGAAGTCAGTGGAAAGATTATAGTGTAGGAACCAGATCTAGGGTTTCCGGATTAGATCTTAAAACTTTTTCAAGATCAGACAGCGAAAGACTAAAGTAAATCAAAATTTATTTTTTAAAACTAGAGAATTCCTAGATCTAAGATTTTATTACATAATTATTATATAGTATTAAATCAAAAATTAAAATATATAGAGCATGAACTACATGTTGATCATATCAACATGTTTCTATGCTACATTTGATGTATGTAACAAACAATAGATCATATCTATTACCTTGCAAGTTAGACATTCTAACCTTGCTGATCTGGGCTTGAGGATGATGTTGCAAACCACACACATATCCGATCTCTAGGAGTCGTCCACATGAGCCCACGAATCTCGATCAGAAGTCCTGCTTCAGGAAATCAGC
>NC_026004.2:37544901-37574395 GCF_000442705.2 Elaeis guineensis | reverse complement strand
TGTTATAGTTTGACTACACCATAACTCAGTCTCCTAGCCATTCGGAACCCTAAGGTGTATGTTGGCTGTAGCATATTTATTGTAGGAACTAGGTCGCACCAAGATGGGAGCTATCAACCTCGGTAGATGAGAGGAGTAGTCCTATAATGATCGAAAGATCGAGTCCTTAAGCTCATGGCCATAGCAGAGTGAAATAATGAAAAAGAATTTTCCATTGGGATTTCACATCGGACTCGGATTGATCGATTAATTCATATGACTGATGTTGGATTTGACGAGTTCACCTTAACCCTAATTCAGTCGAAACTCATGATAGAGGAACTCAATCACACAGGTAGCTACATCGAGAGGTTCATCTTTAGTTTTGATGGGTTGCCACCACATACTGCTAGGTGTCATAGGTGGATTTTGGGAGCAATTAGAATGATCTTGATGATCGATCATTCTAATTGTCTGAATCAGAAGAGTTCTGGTCCATCGAAAGGAGTTTTGATGATGTCGATGATGAGATCATGACATGTCTCATTAGCATACAAAATTGAACTTAACTGGATCACACTAACAAGGCTGTGGGGGCACATAAGGGCCTTCGACTTTATGAAACTGGGCCTTCGACTTTGCTCATGTTAGGATGAGGTTCTCCTTCTGTTCCTAACAAGGCTGTGGGGGCACATAAGGGCCATTGTAAGGGCCTCTCCCTCCATCCGATCTTTAGGAAATCGGACCTTCGACTTTGCTCATATTAGGACGAGGTTATCCTCCTGTTCCTAACAAGGCTGTGGGGCCACATAAGGGCCTTTGTAAGGGCCTCTCCCTCCATCCAGTCTTTAGAAAATCAGGCCTTCGACTTTGCTCATATTAGGATGAGATTTTTCTCCTATTCCTAAGAAGACTGTGGGGGCACATAAGGGCCATTGTAAGGGCCTCTTCCCCCATCTGATCTTTAGAAAATCGGGCCTTCGACTTTGCTCATGTTAGGACGAAGTTTTCCTCCTGTTCCTAACAAGACTGTGGGGGCACATAAGGGCTTGCTCATATTAGGATGAGGTTCTCCTCCTGTTCCTAACACGCTTAGTTTCGTTTGTATGGGAGAGTTATCTCCCGTCGTTGTAAGCTCATACCAAAAGAAAAAATGCACAAATATGAAGAGAATTTTTATTCAGGGCAAAGTTGTTGGTAATACATTCATAAATTTTTCAAACTCTATAACCTCGGAAGGTCTGCTCCTCGTCGAGGTCCCCCCGAGATGGAGTTGATAATCCCAATCGGAGGCCGATCTTCTGGCTGCTCCTCCCTCCTTGGCGGTTTCGACTGCAGCAGGGCCCTAGGCCGATCTTCTCTCCTTCAGGTTGGCATCGAATGAATCTGTCGAGCCGACCCCGCCTGATGAGCTCCTCGATCTCATCTCAGAGCTGAATACACTCTTTCGTATCGTGGCTGTGGTCACGATGATAGAGGCAGAATTTGTTCTGGTTGTATTTTTTGGGGTGCGAGTGCATCCTCTCCAGCTTTGGGAGCTGCTCCCTGACCTCCATCAGCACTTGAGTTTTCAATGCGTTGAGAGGGGTGTAGCTGTGGAATCTCCCGAGAGGAGAGCCTCGCCGAACTCGATGGTCCGGGCTTCTCTGTTTACGAGCTCGAGGAGGAGTCCTAGCGCGCCCCTGCCCGGGAGGAGTTCGAGAGCATGGCCGAGCTTCACTCGACCCTTTTTCGACTGCGGGTTTGCTTGAGTCTCCCGCCTGTCGCTCTCTCGCGGTCTCCTCGTCCTTCATCTTGAAGGCTTCTTCTGCTCGGGCATAACGTTCGGCCCAAGCCAGCAAATCAATGAAATCCCTGGGGTACTTCTTTTTCAAGGAGAACAGGAGGTCGTTCTTCTAGAGGCCGCCCTTCAGAGCGGCCATCACGATCGATTGGTCTAAGTTAGAGACCTCCAACGCAGCGACGTTGAAACGGTTGACATAAGCCCGGATGGATTCCCCCTCCCTTTGCTTGATGTTGATGAGGGACTCCGAACCTCTCCGAGGACACCGGCTGCTAACAAAATGAGCCACGAACTGGTGGCTCATCTGATCAAAGGAAAAGATGGTACCCGACTTCAACGCTGAGTACCAGTTCCTTGCTGCTCCCTTCAGAGTGGATGGGAAAGCTCGGCACAGAATGGCGTCTGGCCCACCATGGAGTAGCATCATTGTCCAGAAGGCTTCTAGGTGGTCGATCGGGTCTGAGGTCCCATCATAGCTTTCGAATTGGGCGAGCTTGAAGTTTGGTGGGATCGGTTCCTGCATGATCATTTGAGAAAAAGGGGGGTCAGTGCAGATGTCCTCACCATAAGCAGGGGGAGCTTGGTGGAGTTCTTCAATCCGCCGGTTCATCTCTTGGAGCCTTCGATCCAAGAAGTCCTCGCGACTGCAGGTCTCGAGGGTCTTCAGGTGGAATGGAGGTAAAGATCCTCCGCAAGTAGAATCGTGATCGGACTGAGGGCTCTCCACCCTCGGATTCGTCTTTCCGAGAAAGACGGGGTGACTGGCCCAAGTGGCCCGCCCTACCACTGGATTTTGAAATTCTGGCGATGTTCTCTCCAACCGCATTGATGCCTGCAGCTGTTGTTGCTGTTGCATGGCCTGCACCGCTTCAGTAAGGCCCCTGACCTGCTGAACCAGCAAGTCAAATTGCTCTGCTCCGAACGCCATTGTCGGAGGAGGAGAAGGAGGGGCCTGGGAAACTGGAGGTGAGGCCGGAGCCTGAGATCTGGCTGCGGAGGCCGTGGATCACCTGGTGGATGCTCTATGGGGAGGCATCAGGTGAGGGTCTAGTAGAAGAAGGAGAAGAGAATGTCGGAGAAGATGACCGGAATCGGTCTCGTTGAGCACTCCCTTAAGAATAAGGGTACTGCAAAGACACACAGGCCCTTCCTCTAGCACCAATTCTGTTGGTGCAGAATTCTGTCGAAGTCGGAGAAGCTGGAGCTGGGATGACTGCGGCCGCCATCGGGACCTACAAAGAAAGTCTAAACTGAAGTTGGGGGTGCTCTGGCAAGACCCTCCGATGCTCAAGTCAGTACTCTGCTTCAACAGAAATGGAGTGCTCGAGCAAAAATTTTGGCAGAGTTTTGAGATAGAGTTACCAGCTTAGAGAAGAACGTGTCTGGGGGTTTTTTATTTATTGACGGAGGGGGTAACTAACTGACAGCGACGTCTGTAACCGTCTGGTAGTGGACCGCTCAGAGCCGCATGGAGTTTGTTACGGAGAATAGTGACGTCAGGGGTCATTCAGGGCCACGTGGAGCTTGTTACAGAGAGTGGAGTGGTGTCCGTAGCCGGGACTTGCCAGAGAGTGGTGGAGCTGCATGGAATCCATTGCAGGGAGTGGAGCAGGAGGATGGCTCTTGTCGTGACTTGTCAGAGAATGGTCGAGCTGCGTGAAATCCGTTGCAGGGAGTGGAGCAGGAGGGCGGCTCTTGTCGTGACTTATCAGAGAGCTCTGATCCATCAGCTGGAGCTCGGTTGGGACATCTGATGGAGCGGAATGGCTCTCTATTGTTGGTCTGGGAGAAGCTCGGATGTCCCTAAAGCTGCTGACGAGTCTACTATTGTTGGGTGGCTTAGGCACTGATACTACAGGTGGGAGTCACTTGCTGTAGAAGCTCGGATAGAGACTTTCCATTGGTGAAGCCCGATAGGAATTCGATTGTTAGAGAAGCCCGTCTGGGATTCGCCCGATGTGGAAACTCGCCTGAAGATTATCCATTGGGGAAGTTCGATTTTATGAAGAATCTGGTGGATGGTCGGCCTATGATGGACTTCGGACAGTGTTGGGGAGGTTCGGCAGACATCGGAGGTGATCGGTCCTTGTAGGAATCCAGCTGTTGGAGCCCGATCGTCATAGAAGCTCATCCAATATCCAACCACTGTGGAGGTTCGATCGAAGTCTGGTTCTTATAGAAGACTGAAAGGAGACCGCTTATTGTAGAAGCTCGGTCGAAGGTCGGTTGTCATGGGAGCTCGGAGTAGCAACCTGGTCGATGAGTCCTGTCCCATTGTAGAAGCTCGATCGAAGATCGGTTGTCGTGGGACCCGACTACGAAGAAGCTCAGCTGAAGTCTACCTATAATGGAAGTTTGAAAGGGATATGTTTACAGCAGAGGCTCGGATGGGATTTTCTTACAGTAGGGATCTGAGGTAGGCCATCCGCTGTAAGGGTTCGGAGTAGACTGCTCGCAGCAGGAGTTCGGAGTAGACTGCTCGCAGTGGAAGTTCGGAGTAGGCCGCTCGCGGTAGAAGTTCGGCTATCGCAGGAGTTCGGCTGGAATCTTGAAGGTGGTCGACCACCGTAGAAACATGGAAGGAGCCTGGTTACTGTAGAAATCTCGTTGTCGGGAAAGCTCGGATGCTGACGAAGCCTGGAAGAAGTTTGGGGGTAGTCGATTGCTGTAGAAGGACGGTTAACAGCGAGGCTCAGAGGGCCTTTGGGGCGGCCCGATGGGTGAACACTGAGGCCCATCATCGAAGAAGTCTGGATGGTCGAGGGAGTTTGGAGGGGCATCACGTACAAGGTCGGGAGTCGGAGGAGCCCCGAAGGATCAGTCCTCTGCAGACTTCGATCGGGGGGCACTTTATACCCAACAACGACCTTTCAATGGTTCTCTCCTAGATCAAACTGGTATCTACTCACTACCCCTAGTGAGTATGGCACGTCTAGTCTCATACATGTTATGACGTACAATATAGAACCCATTGTCAAAGCATATAGAATTCTACTAATACGCTCTCTCTCTTGAGGAGTTGTCGGACAATCCTGTTTTGAGAGAAAAATTCTATGGCCTATCGGGAGATAGCCTTTCTTGAAATTCTCCATGCTGAACCATTTTAGTATGGTGTCTATGTACGTGGATTGAGACAATCCAAGAAACTTTTTTGATCTATCTCTATAGATCTTCATCCCAAGGATATAGGATGCTTCTCTCAAATCTTTCATAGAGAATTGAGATGATAACTAGACTTTTATACCTTGTAATGTAGGGATATCATTTTGGATTAAGAGAATGTCATCCATATACAGAACAAGGAATACAACCATAAAATCATTTATCCATTTGTAAATAAAGGGTTCTTCTCCGTTCCTAATAAAGCCATACGTTCTGATAATCTTATCAAAATACATATTCCAACTCCTGGATGCTTGCTTCAATCCATAGATGGATCTCTGAAGCTTGCATATGTTGGACTCATCTGTGGATGTGAAACTCTTAAGCTATATCATATACACCTCCTCTTGCAGGTCTCCATTTAGAAAAGTTATTTTCACATCCATTTGTCAGATTTCATAGTCCATATATGCCGCTATCGCAAGCATAATCCGAATGGATTTGAGCATTGCCATAGGAGAAAAATTCTCATCATAGTCAAAACCATAATGCTAACAATAATCTTTGGAAACCAAATTGACTTTATAGGTCTCCACCTTTCCATTTGTGCCCCTCTTCCTTTTGAATACCCACTTACACCCCATGGGTTTAACCCCTTCATGTGGGTCAACTAATATCCTTATATCATTGACCTTCATGGACTCCATTTCAGATTTCATGACTTTAAGCCATTTATCAGAGTCAGACCTCTGTATTGCATCCACATAGGTGATCAGATTCTCATTGTTCTCATCAAGTTTTACATGATCTCTATCCCAGACCAAGAAACCATAGTATTTATTCGGTTGACGCGATACTCTATCAGATTTCCTTAATGGCACCTTTATAATAGGTTCTAGATTTGACATCATTAAATCCGATTCTATGGGTTCACTAGACTGTGTCAATTCTACCTGTTGAACTTTCTCAAGTTCAACCTTAGAGGCATTAATCCCTTTTTCAAAGAATATTTTTTCTAAAAAGATTGCCCTAAGGCTGACAAACATTTTTTGTTCATCAGAAAGATAAAAGTAATACCCTTTAGTTTCTTTGGGATACCCAATAAAATTACATCTATCAGACCTAGTTCCTAGTCTGTCTATTTTTAAATGTTTGACATAAGCCGAACATCTCCAAACCCTAAGGTGAGTGCTGGCTTACGTCTAGTCCATATCTCATATGGTGTTTTACTTACAGATCTACTAGAAACCCTATTAAGCACATAACAAGCCGACTCGAGTGTATATCTCCAAAAAGATATCGACAGAGTAGAAAAGTCCATCATAGATCGAACCATATCCAACAGGATTCGATTCTTCCTTTCTGACACACCATTATGTTGTGGTATTTCAGGAGATGTCCATTGAGAGAGAATCCCATTCTACTCTAGGTATGTCAGAAATTCACTAGAAAAATATTCTCTTCCTCAATCTGATCAAAGAGTTTTAATATTTTTTCTAATTTATTTTTCTACTTCATTATGGAACCTTTGAACATTTCAAATAATTCAGACTTGTGTTTCATCAAGTAGACGTATACATACCTCAATAGGTCATCTGTGAACGTAATGAAATAGTGATACCCTCCTCTGGCACTTATGCTTATGGGTCTATATACATCAGTATGTATTAGATCCAGAACATGACTGGCTCGTTCATCTTTTCTAGTAAAAGGTGACTTGATCATCTTTCCAAGTAAACCAAACTCACAGGTAGGTAACGATTTATAATCATCTTTATCAAGAATCTCTTCTTTAGCTAATCTATTCATCCTGTTCTTATTGATATGACCTAGCCTACAATGCCAAAGATAGGCATCCATGACATCGACAATTCTTGGGTATTTATTTGACATGTATAATACATTAGACCTAGATACAACATAGATTCCATTGTTCAATTGTCCACACAATATTATAACACCATTCAAAATGATATCACAAAATTTTTTCTTTATTGATATTTCAAAACTTGATTTGGCCAAATGGCCTACAGAAATAACATTCAAAAAAAAACTAGGACAGTAATGACATTCATTAAGAACAATAGAATGAGACTTGAATACAAGCTTGATAATTTCTAAAGCTAGAACTGGAACAGATCATTGTATTCAAGTATTAATATTTTTGATATCTAATACTCAGATTATTGTATCAAAAAAAGAGAAGTTACAAGGTGTCATCACATAAGTACTTTATCCAGTAACCAATTGCTGCTTCTTCTTTGGCCTATTCGGGTCAAGGAAAGCTTTATATTGAAGATAATTTCTCTTTCAGTGATCCTGCTTTTTATAGTAGAAGTACTCTATTTGACTCTGATCGGCCTTGAACTTGAGCTTCTGGGCCTTGAACTTGAACTCCAACCATTAACATGATTATACTTACGAATCTAACTACTAAATGATTAGGCCCAACTTTGGCCAACTAACTTTATCACTTGATAGAGAAACTCGACTAAGTCATCATATTATGAATGATAATCCCAATAGCAGATGGGCACCAAACCATTGGGCCTCCAATGATCATCATACTAATAGATCCATTATCATCCAACTTAATGGGAGACTATGATCTAGTTATCATCATAACCAGCTCATTTTAGAGATATAATAATTTAAAAAATTTAATCAATTTAGAGAAGAGAGGAGAAAAAATCAATCAGTAGACTATATGTTGGAAAATATATTCTAAAAGCCAATCGTCACGCTGTTGACGGTTGAGCAACCAAGCATTGTTATTTGTTAATAAATAAAATATATTTGGTATTTTCATCATAAGCTTTCATCTTCTAATGAACTCCATTGTTATGATGAAGTTCTTAGGACTATTCAGATTCGATAAAGAGAGAATTTATCGATTAGTCCTTAAAACTATTCACGACCAAATGATAGGCTCTTAATAAGGACGACAACTTCTATCGAGCATAGGTCGCTGTAGGCCACATGGGTTGGTTGTCCTCCTAATCAAGGAGTGTGGAGATATTGGTATGGTATACAAGTGAGATATAAGGGTACATCATCATTGAACATGACCAACTCCAGAGCATTCTGCTGTCGAAAATGTCTCTGATGGGATATAGGTATAAGTATCCCTTAGACCTAAGATCACCTCAGTGACTTACAAGTAACTCACTGTGCTTTGATACTGGACTAACTAAATTTCTAATTCAGTGATGGAAGGCTTCTAGGCATAGTCAAGTACTTACGAAGTCAGAGTGTGATTGAGATGGGATTGACCACTCCAAGAGTTGGAGAAGAATGAGTCACTGTATTTCAATTTAGCAAAATCTTGGCCAGGATAATCTATTAGATGGATTTGATATTTTGAAATACAATATGGACAACCTGATCAAAGTTGATAGTTGAACTCTGAGGTGTCCTATGATCATTTTGGTCAAGGGGATGAATTATATGAAAACTATATCCATATGGGTTCTAAGGACGTTGTTCTACACATTTGACCTATCCGATCGTCGGGTACCATTGCTAGATGGTCACTTCGATTAGTACAAAAATTTATTTCTATGCTACCGACTTAGGTTTGGACCTATGAGGTCACACACATTAGAGTTCATGATCCGATCAGATGGTTGATCAATGATTAAGAATCATTCTAGGGTTAAAGGATTAATACGATTGACATTTAATCTAGTGCAAGTGTTGCAGGAGGATCGATTAGCAATTCGATTGCTAATTGGCTTAATTTGATTAAATCAATGGGCTGAGATTAAGTCTAATTGAATATAATTTAATTAAATTTGATTTGGGCTTGATTGGATCAAGTCCAATTAGTTTATTGGATAAGCCAAGTACAAGGAAAAAACTAGTCCTAGTTCAATTAGGACTTGGGTCAACCTAATTTTTAATTTGATTAAAAAATTAAATCAGATTTAAATCTAATTTAATCTGATTAAATTAGGTTTTCAATTGGGTTAATATCTATTTTAATTAGATTGATTTAATTTTAATTTGATTTGGTTTGAGAAATCAAATTAAAATAAGTCATAAGATAGAATCCTAGTAAGACTAGGATTCCACCTTGCGCCACATAAGCCCCCCCATGCCCTCTCTCTTATTCTACGCCAATTCCTTCTTATTTTGTGTGACAAAAGCCCTCTCCTAGGTCTTTCCCACATTCAAAAGGCTTCCTCTCTTCTTTCATACATGGAAAGTGGTTGTGGATCAAATCAAAGTAGGAATAAGTTTAGATTTCAAATTCTATGAGATAGAGTTTTAGAAATCCAAAACTCTTTCCTTTTTGTATCAAATTTATCTAGAGTTTTTTTGAGATTTTTGTGGATTTTATGGCACTCATTATGCATCCTTTTCTGGTGGTCCATGCATGAAAATAAGGAGGAGGAGCCCAAGAGTTGGGTGCCCCTTATCTTGCCATGTTTGGATAAGCCTTGACTAGGTATTTGACCTAGATAAGGACTCTATCATATCTCTCTCTATAAAATAAATTTCTTCATGAAATTTTTGTAAAGCTTAGAGATTTAAGAGACCTTTAGGGAATCCAAAAATCAAAGAGAAAGACCTTTGGGTCATGGAGATATAATAGACACAAGATAGGGTGTCTAGGAGAGAGTAAAGAGAAGAAGAAGAGGGTCTTCTTCTAGGGTTGTTAGTTTCATTTCTTCCCTTCATCCATCTTGAGTTTTCTGAGAGCATCTCAGATTGAAAACTCCTCCTCCTACTTTTCATCTTTTGAAGAGTCCAAATCAAGAAGAAGGAGGCACTTGCTCAACCATTGAAGAAGGATCAGCGCAGTACTAGCATACTGTGCTGATTTTCTGAAGCAGGACTTTTGGTCGAGATTCATGGGCTCATGTGGATGACTCCTTGAGACCGGATGCATGTGCGGTTTACAACATCATCCTCAAGTTCGGATCAGTAAGGTTAGAATGTCTAACTTGCAAGGTAATAGATCTGATCTATTGTTTGTTATATACATCAAATGTAGCATAGAAACATGTTGATATGATCAACATGTAGTTCATGCTCTATATATTTTAATTTTTAATTTAATACTATATAATAATTATATAATAGAATCTTAGATCTAAGAATTTTTTAGTTTTAAAAAATAAATTTTTATTTATTTTAGTCTTTCGCTGCCTGATCTTGAAAAAGTTTAAAGATCTAACCCTGAAACCCTAGATCTGGTTCCAACAATTGGTATCAGAGCCTAGATTGTTTATTACATAATTATTTATACATACTTAGATTATTTTTTAGATTAGATCTAATTTATAATCTGATTATTAAATCTAAAATTAAAATTTTAGATCAATCACGAACTGCAAGGTTGTCCTGCTATAAAGTTTACCACTTACAATGCAAAGGTTGTCCTAGTTCATATAGATCTATCTTTAATCATAAATTTGTTAGATATGATCTAGATTAAATTTATAATTTATTAGATTTAAAAAATATTTAAATCTAAAATAAAATCTCTTTGTTAATAATTTTTGTACAAAGAAATTGTTTAAAGTTGAAATTATTTCAATTACATGAACCTGTTTAGATTAGATCTAAAGTAGTTTCATGTTTATTTCATTTACATCTTGATTATGAATCAAATATACAATATGATTGGTAGAACCATATTGTAAAATTATTTTACAAATATAAAAATTATTTTTGAAAAGTCGAACCCAACCCTCAGCCCAAAACTTAATTAAGAATCAAGAAGTTGTTTGATTAGGTTCTAGGATTGTGAATTGAAGAACCTAAGACACAAACCATAACACATTGGGTTAATGGGTTAGTGGGAATTAGGTCCATTAATTGGGTTAGACCTACGGTTAGCTTAAAGATGAACTTAATTAGAGAATTGACTAAATCTAATCAATTGTTGTCTTAGATTAGGTCAAGAATTCTCTAGATCAATTACAATAGTTATAGTTGGTCAAGTCCATATCTTTAACGAGAACCAAATGGACTTGATTCTTGGCTAAGTGGTCTAGCACAAACTGTTAGGTTGATCTAATCGAAACTAATTAAACCAGTTAGTGTCTAAGATAAATCAGATCGATGATTTTTAATTGGGAGTCCGCTTACCTGACCATTTTTGATGGTATCTAAGGCAAGCTTTAGCCGACCCTCCCACTGATCGAACTTACCTGGCCTTTTGATGAAATTATATTTTGATCGGATCACTTGACTATTTGAGCTGACCCATATTAGCTAGGTAAATCAGTGTGACTGATTTAGGTTTTCCTAGACTAACCCTTTTAATAGTTTCTCTTAAGCTGACTTGGTGAAGTTAGTGGGAGGATCATGATAAGCTGGTTCATCTGACCTCATCCTCTAAATTATTTAAATTTTCTAAAATTATTAGGTCCTTAAAATGACAAAGTTATGGAGATAACTGAGTCATAGCCTCCCATTAAGGTGTTTGATAATGAGTCTATTAACTCAATAATCATTGCAGACCCAAAGGCCTGGTGCTTGTTGACTAATGAAATTATCACTCATCATATGATGACTTGGAAGTGTCTCTCTAATGGTGGTTAGGTGAGCCAACCAAAGTTGAGCTTAATCATTCGTTGGTTAGATGCACCAAGTATGGTCATGTTAGTGGTTGGACCTAACCGGTTCCTTACAGTGGAGGCCAAAGCCTACTGATTAGGTTTCTGGGGCAAAATTAAAATTATTAAAAATTATTTAGAGAAATAATTGGTTATGAACCTACCTTTAGATGTACATGGATTGACCAACCAAAGTTGGGCTTGTGTGTAGCCTAAGTGGATTCTAGTACCCACTAAGGAATTAGGGTAATTCCTCGAATTAGAGGTAGAGGCTACCAATTCGAATAAAATAGTGGGAGAAACCTTTTGATTAAAGTCCAAATCTTTAGGTTTAATGAATCAATTACTAATTAGGTTATGATTTTTCTTTGAGCAGATATGGCCACTTCTCTATCGCTCCGATCATTGTTGGACAATGATAAGTTGGTGGGACCCAACTTCGGTAGCTGGTACCGAAAGTTGAAGATAGTCCTGGAGCACGAACGGATCCTATATGTGATAATGGATCCTACACCCGATGAGCCAGCTGCCAATGCATGTGAAACAGTCAGAGACACTTACCAGAAGTGGCTCTGTGATCGGACCATGGTGCGCTGTATCATGCTGGCTGTCATGAGCGACGAGTTCAATCGTAGATTCGAGATGGCTCAGCCAAAGGACATGCTTCATGTATTGGAGGATGCTTTTGGCACATCCGATGATGTGGAGAGGCACAAGACTAGTTGTGCCATCTTCAATGCTAAAATACGGGATGGTGCCTCTATCACTGATCATGTATTGTACATGATCGAGCTGATAGAATGATTAAGCAAGCTCGGCTTTCTCTTGCATGAGCAGCTTGGGAAAGATGCAATACTGAACTTACTGCCCAGTCTTATCTCCCATTCCTCACTCATTATAGAATGACAAAGCCTGAAGTAAACTACCACAGGTTACTGGGGTTGCTTCAGAACTTTGAGAAGGATCATCAACTCCACAAGGAGTCAGTGAACTTAGTGGGAGGTTCGTCTTCTGGTTCTCGACCTTTTAAAAAGGAAAGAAGAACAAGAAGAAGAAAGTGAAGAAGGTGCAAGTTCAGACTGGGACATCAGTGTAGGGTCAGACCAGAAAGATCAAGCCTGATAAGAGTCTATTCTACTGGCAAGCACCCTAGATTAGATAGTGTGTGTCAGATATCTATTTATGGCACTATAGGCTAGGTCATATAAACAAGAACAAAAAAAAATAGATTGACTCAAGAGAGAATCCTCGAAGTCAGTGATTGTGAATTACTTCCAATCTGTGAATCCTGTCTTCTTGGTAAAATGATCAAGTCACCTTTTACTGAAAAAGATGAGAGAGCTACTGAGCTCTTAGGCCTAGTACATACTGATGTATGTGGGCCCATGAGCACAAGTGCTAGAGGTGAATATTTCTCCTTCATAACTTTCACGGATGATCTATCCAGATATGGATATGTCTATCTGATGAAACATAAGTCGGATTCATTTGAAATATTCAAACGATTCCGAAGTGAAGTAGAAAAATAAACTGGAAAGAGCATTAAAACTCTTCAATTTGACCGAGGAGGGAATATCTTTCTAGTGAGTTTCTCACATATCTAGGAGAGAATGGGATTCTCTCCCAATGGACTCCTCCAGGAACACCACAGCATAATGGTGTGTCTGAAAGGAGAAATCAGACTCTGTTAGACATGATCCGATCATGATGGGTTTTGCCAGCTTGCCGATATCCTTCTGGGGATATGCACTTGATTGACCTGTTATCTATTAAATAGGGTTCCAAGTAAGTCTGTAATTAAGACTCCATATGAGATATGGACAGAGCGTAAGCTAGCACTTTCATACCTTAGGGTCTGGGGTACCCGGCCTATGTCAAATGATTAGTCACAGATAAACTTGGACCTAGGTCTGACAAATGCACATTAATCGGGTACCCCAAAGAGATCAAAAGATATTTTTTCTACCATGCTGATGAACAAAAGGTGTTCGTCAGCCTTAAGGCAATCTTTTTAGAAAAGAGTTTCATGGTGAAGAAACTGTTGCCTCTAAGGTTGAATTGATGAAGTTCAACAGGTAGAAGGACCAATGCCAATAGCTGAACCTGAGTCAGATTTGATTAGATCAGATTTGGAGCCCAATGTACCTGTATCATTAAGGCGATCCGATAGAGTACCACATCAGTCGAACAGATACTACGATTTTTGGTTTGAAATGGTGATCCCATCGAACTCGATGAGAACGATGAGGATCCGATCACCTATATAGATGCAATGCAGAGATCTGATTCTGAAAAATGGCTTGAAGTCATGAAATCCAAAATGGAGTCCATAAAGGTCAACAATGTATGGACATTGGTTGACCCACCATGAAGGGATTAAACCCATTGGGTGTAAATGGGTGTTCAAAAGGAAAATGGGCACAGACGGAAAGATGGAGACTTATAAAGCTCATCTGGTTGTCAAGGGGTATCTTCAACGTCATGGTATTGACTATGACGAGATATTTTCTCCTATGGCAATGCTCAAATCTATTCGGAAAATGCTTGCAATAGCTACCTATCTGGATTATGAGATCTGGCAAATGGATGTAAAGACAGCTTTCCTGAATGGAGAGCTGACCGAAGAGGTGTATATGATACAACCTGAGGGGTTTACATCCACAGATGAGTCCAAGGTGTGCAAGCTTCAGAGATCTATTTATGAATTGAAGCAAGTTCTTGGAGTTGGAACATGCATTTTGATAAGGTGATCAAAATGTATGGCTTCGTTAAGAATGGAGAAGAGCCTGCATCTATAAATGGGCAAATGGTCTAGTAATGTTATTCTTTATTTTGTATGTGGATGACATTCTCTTAATCGAGAATGACATCCCCATACTACAGGAAATAAAAGTTTGTTTCATCGCAGTTCTCCATGAAGGACTTGGGTGAAGTATCCTACATTCTAGGGATGAAGATCTATAGGGATAGATCTAAAAGATGCTTGGGTTATCTCCAGTCCACGTACATAGACACTGTGCTGAAGAGGTTCAGCATGGAGAATTTCAAGAAGGCTATCTACCGATAGGTCATAGAATTTCTCTCTCTAAGAAGGATTGTCCGACAACTCTGAAGAGAGAGAGCGTATAAGTAAGTCCCATATGCTTCGTCGTGGGATCTATCATGTACGCATGACATGTACAAGACCAGATGTGGCATACTCAGTAGGAGTAGTGAGTAGATACCAATCTAATCCTGGAGAAAATCACTGGAAAGTGGTTAAAGCCATCCTAAGTATTTGAGAAATACTAAGGACCAATGGTTTTTATGGCGAGTCAGATCTGAAACTATGGGGTTCACAAACTCTAGCTTTCAATCTGACCATGATGACAGCAGAAGCGTGTCGGGTTATATCTTTACTCTGAATGGTGGAGCTATCTGCTGGAAGAGTTTCAAGCAGCATACTATGGCAGACTCTGTTTGTGAAGCGGAGTACATCGTAGCATCAGATGCCGCGAAGGAAGCTGTGTGGCTGAGAAATTCATCATCGAGCTCAGAGTAGCACCCTCCTCGATGGTCGGTCCTGCTCTATTGCGACAGCACTGGTGCCATAGCTCAGGCAAGGAACCCAAAGCACACTCAGCAGACGAAGCACATTTTGCCACTTCCACCTGGTCTGAGAGATCTGGATCGAGATGACGTCGACCTTCAGAAGATCGACGGAAAAGAGAACCTGGCCGACCCTTCACTAAAGCCCTGGCAATAAAGGAGTTCGACAACCACAAGTCGAAGATGGGTATTAGATACTATGCCGAGTGGCTTTAGGACAAGTGGGAGTTGTTGGAAAATATGTCCAAAAGCCAATCGTCAAGCTGTTGACGGTTGAGCAACCAAGTATGTAATTATTTGTTAATAAATAAAATATATTTGGCATTTTCATCATAAGCTTTCATCTTCTAATGAACTCCGTTGTTATGATGAAGTCCTTAGGACTATTTAGATTCGATAAAGAGAGATTTATCGATTAGTCCTTAAAACTGTTCACGACCAAATGATAGGCTGTTAATAAGGACGACAGCTTCTATCGAGCATAGGTCGCTGTAGCCATATGGGTTGGTTGTCCTCTTAACCAAAGAGTGTGGAGACACTGGTATGACATACAGGTGAGATGTAGGGTACATCATCATTGAACGTGACCAACTCCAGAGTATTCTCTTGTCGAGAATGTCTCTGATGGGATATAGGTATAAGTGTCCCTTAGACTGAGATCACCTCAGTGACTTGCAAGCAACTCACTGTGCTTTGGTACTGGACTAACTAAATTTCTAATTCAGGATGGAAGGCTTCTGGGCATAGTCAAGTACTTGCAAGTCAGAGTGTGATCGAGATGGGATTGACCACTCCAAGAGTTGGAGAAGAATGAGTCGCTGTATTTCAATTTAGCAAAACCTTGGCCAGGTAATCCATCAGATGGATTTGATATTTTGAAATACAATGTGGACAACCTGATCAGAGTTGACAGTTGAACTCTGGGTGTCCTATGATCATTTTGGTCAAGGGATGAATTATATGAAAACTATATCCGCATGGTTCTAAGGATGTTGTTCTACACATTCGACCTATCCGGTCGTCGGTACCATTGCTAGATGGTCACTTCGATTGGTATAAAAATTTATTTCTTGCTACGACTTAGGTTTGGACCTATGAGGTCACACACATTAGAGTTCATGATCCGATCGGATGGTTGATCAACGATTAAGAATCTTCTAGGGTTAAAGATCAATACGATTGACATTTAACCAGTGCAAGTGTTGCAGGAGGATCGATTAGCAATTCGATTGTTAATTGGCTTAATTTGATTAAGCCAATGGCTGAGATTAAGTCTAATTAAATATAATTTAATTAGATTTAGTTTGGGCTTGATTGGATCAAGTCCAATTGTTTATTGGATAAGCCAAGTGCAAGAAAAAACTAGTCCTAGTTCAATTAGGACTTGGGTCAACCTAATTTCTAATTTGATTAAAAATTAAATCAGATTTAAATCTAATTTAATCTGATTAAATTAGTTTTAATTGGTTAAATCTATTTTAATTGGTTGATCTAATTTTGGTTTGATTTGTTTGAGAAACCAAATTAAAACAAGTCATAAGATAGAATCCTAGTAAGACTAGGATTCCACCTTGCGCCACATAAGCCCCCCCAGCCCTCTCTCTTATTCCATGCCAATCCCTCTTATTTTGTGTGAAAAAGCCCTCTCCCAGGTCTCTCCACATCCAAAAGGTTCCTCTCTTCTTTCTACATGGAAGTGGTTGTGGATCAAATCAAAGAGGAATAAGTTTGGATTTCAAATTCTATGAGAAGAGTTTTAGAAATCCAAAACTCTTTCCTTTTGCACCGAATTTATCCAATTTTTTTTAAATTTTATGGCTTTTAGGTACAATTGTCACCCTTTTCTGGTATCCATGCATGAAAATAAGGAGGAAGTGCCAAGAGTTGGGCGCCCCTTATCTTGCCATGTTTGGATAAGCCTTGACTAGGTATTTGACCTAGACAAGGACTCTATCATATCTCTCTCTATAAAATGAGTTTTTTATAAATTTTGAAGAACATAGAGATTTAAGAGTCCTTTAGGGAATCCAAAAATTAAGAGAAAGACCTTTGGGTCGTGGAGATATAATAGACACAAGATAGGGTGTTAGGAGAGAGTAAAGAAAGAAGAAGAGGGTCTTCTTCTAGGGTTGTTAGTTTCATCTCTTCCCTTCCTCCATCTTGAGTTTTCTAAGAGCATCTCAGATCTGAAACTCTCCTCCTACTTCTCATCTTGGAAGAGTCCAAATCAAGAAGAATGAGGTACCTAATCAACCATCGAAGATGGATCAGCACAGTACTAGCATACTATGCTGATTTCCTGAAGCAGGACTTCTGATCGAGATTCGTGGGCTCGTGTGGACGACTCCTAGAGATCGGATATGTGGCGGTTTGCAACATCATCCTCAAGCCCAGATCAGCAAGGTTAGAATGTCTAACTTGCAAGGTAATAGATTGATC
The DNA here is from genome assembly GCF_000442705.2 of Elaeis guineensis. Classification (NCBI taxonomy): domain Eukaryota; kingdom Viridiplantae; phylum Streptophyta; class Magnoliopsida; order Arecales; family Arecaceae; genus Elaeis; species Elaeis guineensis. Next base: position 37,556,935 of record NC_026004.2, on the reverse strand, counting down.
TATTGTTTGTTACATACATCAAATGTAGCATAGAAACATTGTGATATGATCAACATGTAGTTCATGCTCTATATATTTTAATTTTTGATTAATACTATATAATAATTATGTAATAAAATCTTAGATCTAGGAATTCTCTAGTTTTAAAAAATAATTTTGATTTACTTTAGTCTTTCGCTGTCTGATCTTGAAAAAGTTTTAAGATCTAATCCGGAAACCCTAGATCTGGTTCCTACACTATAATCTTTCCACTGACTTCATCAAGTCACTGAATCAGTTAGGATCATGCTGATGAAATGGCACCTAGATCAGTCACACTGATCAATCTTAATGGCATGGACCAACTCGAATCACTTAACAATCTAATCAAAACATAATTCATCAAATTGGCCAGGTAAGTGAGATCGATGGGAGGATCTGCTAAGCTTGCCTTAGACACCATCGAAATAGCTAGATAAACTGCTTCCAATTAAAAATCATCAGTTGAAATGTCAAACTTATCTTAGACACCAATTGGTTAATTAGTTCGATGGGACCAACTGAATGATTCAAGTTCAACCACTGAGCCACAATTAAGGTTCATTTGGTCTAATCAAAGATATGGACTTGACCATCTATAACTATTGTATTAGAAAAATCCTTATTAATCTAATTCAACACTTGGTTAGACTTAATCAATTTCTCTATATAGTCAATCAATTTTTTGATTCTAACCTTCAGTCTAATACAATTAAAGAGAAGGACCTAATTTGAGCTAATCCATGCCCCATGTTTTATACAATGTCATTAGATCTTAAATCACAATTGTAGATCTAATCAACTCAATACTTAATTCTTACTTAAGATTTTCATCAACATGGTTAAGATTTTGAAAATAATTTTTATATAAACTTTTATATTAAATCATAATTTTTTTAGATCAAATCTAAATTTTTATGATTTTAAATCAAAATAATATTGATTAATCAAGATTAGATGTAACTAGTTTCTTTGCAATTTACATCACATATAACAACACCTAGGGTTTCAAGATCTAGAATTTTGCAAGAAAGTAAATTTTTTCTTTTCACTTTTTTCTTCATGGGACCTCATAGTGGCACCCCTACACTCCATAAGAGCATCTTATTGAATGGAAAGAGAGAATCATAAAATCCTACTTGCTCCTATGACCAGACGGCCTGGTGATTACCCAATATGAGTACTTTGCTACTCAGAACATCTAATCTAAACATGATAAAAATCAGATTTGAAAATAAATATATTTAGATCTAATCTAAATTATAAATAATCAGATCTAACATCATAAAATTAGATCTAAAGGCATAATAAATTATATCAAAATAACCATGGCTCTGATACCAATTGAAAAAAACATGGGTAGTGCTATGCATGCAATTTCAAAAATTTTATACAATGAAAAGAAAAAATTAAATAATTTAATCTAAATCACATACATAATATCTAATCTAGACTATCATATCATAAAAAAATATATAAAATATGATATACTTTAGATTTGAAAATAAATACTCACATCGATCTCATCGATGCTAAAATTCTAGATCTAACTACGATATGATCAAGACAGGTTAGAAACAATTATCAAAGTAATGAGATCTTCATCTTTGCTAGTCCAACACTTAGAAAAGATATTCCTCAGGTCGCTCATAGCCATACGATATTGTCTAGCCTCTACAAGAAAATCCACGTGAAGACTGCTGTAGATCGGGGGCTTGGAGATGCTAGCCTGCAAGCAACTTCGATGGCTAATTTCTTTCTTTTTCTTCAAACACCTTGGATACTCGAAAGGATGAAAAAATCTAGAGGAGGAGGAGAAGAGCTCTAGAAAAATAAAAACCAACAAGAGAATTGATGTTCTAATGCCAAGAATAGGGGACCCCTTTTTATAGGCAAGGAATTAGGATTTTCATCCAAGGGAGGGCGCTAAGAGTCCACGCCAAACACCTTTTGGCATCCCAAAAATTTTCAAAAATGGGTCTACAATGTGGAGAAGAATTTTGATATCTCACATGCCCAATAACTCTCCAAGAGAAATAAAAAAAAATTATTATGGTACCAACAACCTTCTATGTATGAAAATTATTTTTCTTTATTTTCATCTTATCTCTAATTCGGATCGCATTCAAATTTGACAAGAGATAGGATTATGAGTCATCAATCATTGCTTCCCACCCTTATTGTGTCTACTACTTTGATGCCAAAAAGGTCAAGCCAAATCCTATTTGGCATGGAGATAAGGGCATGGGTTCAAGTATGGCGCAAGGTGATAAGCATAGAGTCCTAGTCAACTTGGACTCTTCATTTCTAATTCAATTCTAATCTAATTTAAATTTGGATTGAACCCACTAATAGAAATGAACCTAATCCAATTAGAAAAATAAATATCTTAATAAATTTTTAATCCAATTAGATATTGACTGATTCTAAATTTTGATTGAATCGGGATCAAATTTTTTTTGTAATCAGGATTGATCATATCAAACCCAATCTGAGTCGAACTGAATCTAATTCAATTAAACCTGATCTAAAGCTCTTTACTCAATCAAATTGAGTCAATTACTAATTAATTCTCCATGTATAGGAGACTTTTAATCTCAATGAGAGTCTTCTCCAGCATCTCAGTCCTAGTTGGTCTCCTCACCAGAGTCATAATTCAATTTGACTCTTCAGCCATCAGATTTGATCAAATCTTCTAATACATGTGACCTCATAGGTTCGAACCTAAGCCAATAGTATAGAAATAACTTTTTATACCAATCAATATAACCATCTAGCAATGATGATCCAACGATCGGATAGGTCAAAGTATTATAAAGCAATATTCTAGAACCTATTGGCATATGATTACCGTATAATTCATCCCTTTGACCCTAATGCTCAAAGTGACCTAAGATTTCATTGTCAATCCTAATTTAGTCGACCACATTATATTTTAATCTTTCAAATCCATCTCATAGATTATCCTAGTCAAAATTTTATTAAATTAAAATACACTAATGTATATCTCCTACTAATTCAGAGAGATCAATTTCATTTTGACACACACTGGCTTTATAAGTACTTGACTACATCCAGTATCCTTCCATCACTAAATTAGAAACTTAAATGATTCAATATTAAAGTACAGTGAGTTGCTTACAAGTCACCGTGGTGGTCTCAGATCTGAGGGATACTTATATCTATACCCTTCATGAGCTACTCTTGACAACAGAGTGCTCGACACATGGTCACGTTTGATGCGAATGTACTACATTTTATTTGTATGCTATAATAGTGTCTCCACACTCTTTGGTTAAGAAAATAACCAACTCATATAGTACATAATGATCTATACTCCATATTGCTATTATCCTATTAATATCATATCATTTGGTCGCGAATACTTTTAAGGACTAAATGATAAATCTTCTTTTATCGATCAATTATAGTCCTAAGAACTTCATTACAATACAAGAGTTTAAAGATGAACAATTTATAATAAAAATATCAAATAACTTTTATTAATAAAAATTCATATACAATTACAAGAATGAGCACAATCATCAACAAGCTAACAATTGGCTTTAGGATATATTTTCTAACACTTAAGTCTCAGGATCACTTGCATAACTCTCACTTAGAGAACTATCTTTGATATACAAGTAAGGCTTTCATAAAATATTTCCTATCATCGAGTCAAATCAGTAGATTCATTTTCAAATGAGCACCCACATCTTTGTATTAGTGTCCTATACACAAGTAGCTAGTGAGATCTGCGACCTTTTTCATCGAGCATACATAGGATGTGTCAGTCTATTTAAAATATTGATCTCTGACTCAATGCTCTTACGATCAAAAATATTTAGAATTAAAATTTTAGGATTTTAGGTCTCACTAGTATGACCCATTCATGTCTCCTAAAACCATTACCCTAATCTTTGAGGTTCATCATAATTTTAGACATAATAAGATGCTATTAAAATGATGAATCAATACCTCATTTTATTATCAAATAATAAATATCATTATATGAGTTAAAAAATTATAAAAAAAAAATTTATCACAACATACTTGTGATTGGCTTATAGAGCACTCTTCTTTCAATCTCCCACTTACACTAAAGCCAATCGTCATTGTATCTCAATCCCATACAATCAAGATGGCGATCAAATAGCTACTGTGGTATGGTCTTAGTGAATGGGTCTGCTATATTATTCTTTGTATCAACTTATTTCCAGGATAACATCTTATCTCTCTATAATTTCTCGAACGAGATTGAAGTGTATGAGGATGTGCTTGGATCATTGATAAGATCTAGGTTCCTTAGCTTGAATAATGATCTCAGTGTTATCACAATATAGTAGCACTGGTCCTTCAATCTCAGGAACAACTTCTAATTCCATGATAAATTTTTTCATTCAGACAGCTTTCTTAGTGGCTTCACCAGCAGTAATGTACTCTATCTCAGTGGTTGAGTCAGTTACTGTCTGCTACTTGAAACTCTTCCAACTCACTGCCCCACCATTTAAGGTAAACACGTATCTTGATATTAACTTGCTATCATCCAAATCAAATTGAAAACTAGAATCTGTATATCCCTCTAGTTTTAACTTTGATCCTCCTCCATATATGAGAAAAATATCTTTAGTCCTTCTTAGGTACTTCAGAATATTTTTCACAGCTTTCCAATGATCTTTCCTTGGATCAGTCTGAAATCTGCTATTTATGCCTAAAGTATAAGCTACATCAGACCTGGTACATAGTATTGTTAGATGTGTGCCCTAGATGCCAAATTGGTCGATACATTTCTGTACAAATCTAAGGGCAAATTTATAATTTTGATTATAAATCAATAAATGGGTTATTCTTCTATCACATTGTGTACATTGTGTCTGTGATACATCCTTTGAGTTAGTAAGAATATTAATTTATATTTTTAAGAGTTGAAAATTTAAGGCATGAATTTACATAACTAACTCATAAACAGCTCCTGACCATAGGATCATCATGAGGATGGTGATCGATCTGGAAGGTTGATGTATGATCACTTTCTTAGGGTAGATGTGTCTTGAGTCTACGGTGTGGAGATACCAGAGTGAGAGTATAGATATTCATTGAGAATAAGAGTACTGAGTGTGACCATATCGAACAGTCATAAGGAAGTCTACCTTCTCGTCGATGACTAGTTCGATACTGCAGTTGTGTGTCTAGTTTTTTGACCTGAGGTGCATCGATAGTTCACCTTGAGTGTGTTATAGTTTGACTACACCATAACTCGGTCTCCTAGCCATTCAAAATCTTGAGGGTTATGTTGGTTGTAGCATATTCATTGTAGGAACTAGGTCGCACCAAGATGGTATCTATCAACCTCGGTAGATGAGAGGAGTAGTCCTATGATGATCGAAAGATCGAGTCCTTAAGCCCATGGCCATGGCAGAGTGAAATAATAGAAAAGAGTTTTCCATTCAGATTTCACATCAGACTCAGATCGATCGATTAATTCATATGACTGATGTTGGGTTTGATGAGTTCACCTTAACCCTAATTCAGTCGGGACTCATGATAGAGGAACTCAATCACACAGGTAGCTGCACCGAGAGGTTCATCTTCAGTTCTGATAGGTTGCCACCATATACTGCTAGGTGTCACTGATGGATTTTGAGAGCAATTAGAATGATCTTAATGATCGATCATTCTAATTGTCTAAATCAGAAGAGTTCTGATCCATCGAAAGGAGTTTCAATGATGTCGATGATGAGATCATGACATATCTCATTACCATATGAAACTGAACCTAATTGGGTCACACTAACAAGGGTTAGGATCTGGATGTCATCAATTGGGCTAGCCCAATTGATTTGGATTAGATCCAATTAGGTTCAAAAAAATCGTGCTAGTACTCGATTGAGCCTAACTTTCTCTTCATGTAATCTTTTCTGTCTCTACTGAGCCAAATGTGATTTGACTCACCCAGAGAATCTTGAGAAGGTTTCTCTCAATCTAAATAAAGCTTGTCCAGCTTAGAAAAGATTTATCTTAATTCATGAGATGAATTTAAGACAAGCACCTGCTAAATTCTTACACCTGCCATTTTCATTTTAGGACATCTGTCAAATATTGACATATGGGTCTTAAAATGAAGAGAGCTCATTGGAGGATTTTTATGGAGTGTCCACATGCCAAAATCACATTGAATTGGGCACCATAATCAGATTATGGTGTGAGCCCAATTGGATTAAAGTGGGCACCCCAAATGGATAAGGATGAAGAGTCCTGATAAGATTGGACTCCTTGGCGCCAACTCTCTTTGTGCTTATCCAATGTTGGTGCCAACTTTTGGAGATAAGGTGGGGTTCTTATCTGATGGGATTAGATGACATCACTCCACCTATCAAAATTTTTCCAAAATTAATTGGAATTTTTTGATTGGTCGAATGATGTGGCACTGCGCAGCATGCAGGGTCTATAAAATCCCTATCTGCGCCTAGGGTTTATGATTTTCTTCTCAATACCCAGCCAAAATGAGAATCTTCTCCTCTTCTCCATATCCTCCTTGCTCTTCTCTCTCCCCTCTTTACATCCAAGGAGTTGGACGTCCATCTAGCAAAGGTCCAAGGTGTGGTGACGCCTGGAACAGGAAGGCTGCAGGACATCTTCGACAGGCTGCTGCTCCAACTTCAGAAGGAGTTCTGAAGCACTTCCAAATCAGATAGAGATCTGGTTTTTGGAGCATAGATTCATGAGGACAAGATGTTCTAGGTCCTATCCAAGTGGATACTGGTAGAGGCTAGGCACTTGTGTGGCTACATCAGAACCTCAGGATGTGCTGAGATCATCTACAGGGTAATCAGATTACCCTTGAGGTATGTCTATACTTCTCATACTTTTAAATTTAATTTTTGATTTTAAATATTAAATAATAAAATTAAATTTATAGATATTAGATCTAAAATAGTATAAAATAAAAAAAATATTTTAAATTATTCTGTCCCAGATTTGATGAAATTTGAAAGATCCTACAAAAGAAAAAGGCGGTTTTCCCTTCAACTGGTATCAGAGCCAGGTTTATGGCTCAGTTTCAGATCTAATTTAGATCTAATTTTAATTTTATTTATTTAGTATTTAAAAAATTTCAGATATTATATCAGATATGATAAGATCTAAAATTAAAATAATTAAAATTAAATCTAAGAAGATCTAACATGCATGAGATGCATGACTAGACTAGGATTAGTTGAATCCATGAACAGTCTCAAGTTTTATGTTTTAATGAGATTAAAATATGAATTAAATCTAATTTATTCTCTATTTTTTTGATGCTATAATTATTATAATTAAATCAAAAAATAAAAAATAAAATTTTAATTATTCCATAAAATTGATCTGTTGCATGCCTAGACTAGTTGTAGAATTGTTCTAGTAACTTGCCTAGAATAGATTTAATTTTGAATAGTTCAATTTAAATCTTATTTTTTAGATATTACATGTGATGTATCAGATCTAAAAGCATATTAATTAGATCAATTTTTGATACATGTGATGTATGCAAAGCATGTATTAGTTAGATCTTAAATTGTATATGAGATATGTAAATTTAGATCTAACTAGTTTTGTAGTGAAATTTATATTTTTGATTAAGGTGTTCCTCATGGCCATCTGGTCATAAAAATAAAGTAGGGTTTAAAAGCCCTCTCCTTCCATTCAATGGGGTGTTCTTATGACATGTTGGGGTGCTGTGCGTTCATCCTTAATCAAAAATCAAAAACTTACTTTTCTGCAAAATCCTAGATCTTGAAACCCTAAGATTTATTTTATATATTTTGTTTATGAATCCAAACTTGATTAATAAATTAAGTTTATGAAATTAATTTGGTCTAAAATTGAGAATTTTAGATCTAAGATATTTTCATAAAATTGAGTTCGGACTTGGGTAGCTCAAATAGGTCTAGCGGTTGATCAAACTGAATCAAGAGTTGATTTGGTGGGATCATGAAAGCTAATAATTGACCAGCCTAATAGGATTAAGTCTGGATCAAGGTCGAATCATATTTAGATGTGACTCGATCAAGTTAAGATCTAATTTGGCTCAATGGTTAGAGTCTGGATTGTAGGCTAACCCAATTGGTTCTGGTTCGATAATTTGGTGTCTAAGGTAAGTTGGACAGATGCGACCGACTAGTTTTTAATTAGGAGCTACTCAACTTGAATACATTCTTGTCGAGTTAATGGTATATCCCTTCCATCGATCTCACTTATCTGGCCATATGTGTCGACCTAGTTCTGATTTAAGGTAGCTAACAATTCGAGCTGACTCATGCCACTAGGTTAGTCATAATTGTTATGACTATGTCAAGTCAAGTTTAATGAGACCTAAATCAAATCTTCCTAAGAAAATATTAAGTCTAGGTCTTCCACCATTGTGGATGTGCGGGCCCTTCCCAAGATTGATTGTTCTCGATTGGTTACAGTAGCTCAGTTGCACCGAAAAGATACAACCATGTCCATTAGGCATTGGATGCTATAAATTAGAGGATGGGATGGGCTCAATATTTTGGAGACGGTGAGGGATCCAATCAGGAATCTAGTTCATGCAAATGGTGGGTCTGACTTAACTAAGGATTGGAGCAATATTCTGAACACGATGAGGTTTATGAATTAGAGACCAAGTTTTGAGTGCACCATGATTAGAGAATCATTGGATAAGAGTTGTCAACTCATCGGTTGACCCATCACCAATAACTGTTAGGTGAGGTGGTGAGCCAGTCGGTGAGACCGCACCACCCACTAAAAATCACTGATCACGGAGATTTTCACATCTCTACCAAGGGAGTGTAGGGATCTGAGAAAATAGTGGGAGTCTAATTTGTTTAAAAATAAAATTCTTAAATAAATTGATTAAGTCTGATTACAAAATCTAACTAGAAACTTTCGACTCTCTATAGGAAACATGTCTGTTTCAAACCCCCTAACCAAAATTCTAGACATCCATAGATTGACTGGACCCAATTTTAAGGACTGGTTAAGGAACTACAAAATTATTTTGAATTTTAAAAAATTGACTCATGTCTTAGACCAGGACCCACCTGTCTTGCCAGCACGTCCGACTGCTGAACAGAGAGCGTCTCTAGAAAAGTGGACAGATAATGATAACAAAGCAAGGTACTACATGTTGGGTGCAATGCACCAGCATGAGAACATTTTGACTATCTGCCAAATGTTAGCTCACCTGCAAGAGTTATTTGGTGAACAGAGTCGCACGGCCAAGAATCAAGTCTGTCAAAGACTTTTTAAGGCCAAGATGCGTGATGGGCAGTCAGTCCAAGATCATTGTTTAACAATGATCAAAGACCTTGAGAAGCTCAGAATCATCTTAGATAAATATTTTTAGATTGATGTGATCCTTCAGTCTTTGTCCGATGCATACGGTTAGTTCATCATGAACTTCCATATGCATAAGATGCAGTGTACCTTGGCCGAGTTAATGAACATGCTGGTTACGGCTGAGCTTTCTATGAAGGGTTCAAAAGGCTCAGTTCTTACTGTGGAGTGGACTTGTTCCAAGAGAAAGTCTTTTGGAAAGAAAAAGAAGTCTGCGAAGAAGCAGAAGGTGGATGGCAAGAAGAAGAAGATAGAACCGAAGAAGAAAGCTGCTGATAAGAAAAAATATTTTCACTACCAATCAGATGGCCATTGAAAGCGAAACTATCCTCAATACCTGACCACCATAAGGAACAAGAAGGATGGTCCTTCTGGAGGTATGCTCATTTTAGAATCAAACCTTACGATTTCTTCTGCATCCAGTTGGGTGCTTGACTCTGATTCTAGTGCTTATTTGTGTACTTCTATGCAGGATCTTGAGGAGAGCAGGAGGCTGAGGGATGGGGAGATGATCCTACGCATCGAGAATGGAGCAAGAGTTGCTGCTGTGGCTGTGGGAACCTACCCTCTGCGATTACCGTTAGGATTAGATTTAATTTTAAGAGACTATTGTTATGTGCCTGCAGCAAGCAGGAATTTGATTTCTGTTTCATATTTAGCACAAGAAGGCTATGTGATTAGCTTTCATAAGGATCATTATAATATTTTTTATGAAAATAATAAAGTTGTAAATGATTTTGTCATGAACGGTCTCTATCAATTACATGTTGATGTATCTGTATTTAATATCGAGCAAAATATAAATATCATAGGAATTAAAAGGCCTAGAGATAGTCTAAATAATAGGTATCTGTGGCACCTAAGTCTAGGTCATATAGCGGAAGACAGGATTAACAAATTGGAGAAATCTGGGCTATTGTGTCCATTGACTTTCGAGTCATATCCAGTTTGTGAATCATGCCTTCAAGGCAAAATGACCAAGCTTCCTTTTGTGGGACATGGGGAAAGGGCCACAGACCTACTTGTCCTAGTACATATGGATGTGTGTGGCCCATTTGATGTGCCAGCTAGAGGCAACTACATCTACTTCATTACCTTTATCGATGATATGTCTAGGTACAGGTATATATTTCTAATGAAATACAGGTCTGAAGCTTTTGAAAGGTTCAAAGAATTTAGACATGAGGTCAAAAAAATAAACAAAAAAATCTATTAAGGTTCTTCGATCAGATCGAGGAGGTGAATACCTTAGTCGGAAGTTCCTAGACTATCTTAAGAATAATGGTATAGTCTCTCAATGGACTCCACCTGGAACGCCTCAACTCAACGGGGTTTCAGAATGAAGAAACCGAACCCTATTAGATATGGTCTGTTTCATGATGAGCTTCACGGACCTCCCCTAAATTTTTTTTGGGACATTATCTTATGACAGTAATTTATGTATTGAATAGAGTTTCTTCTAAAACCGTTCCTACCACACCGTATAAGATATGGCATGGTAAGAAGCCAATCTAAATTATCTCAGAATTTAGGGTTGTCCGCTTATGTCAAGAGACAATAGGCGACAAGTTAGAGTTCAGGTCTTTTAGAGCTCGATTCATAGGATATCCTAAAAAGTCATTAGGATACTATTTTTATATTTCGAAAGATCACAATGTGATTGTGAGTCGAAATGCTATTTTTCTTGAAAAATAGTTTATTCAAGATGGTGGCATCGGAAGAATAATTAAGCTCAAGAGAATATCTTTCAAGAGCAACGAGCTAAAGAACCTGAGGAACCAAATCATTCAGAACCAGTCCTAACACAACCTCTTCCACCTCGTAGATCGACTAGGTTTCCCGTCCTCCTGAAAGATACTTAGGTACTATACAAGAGGATGTAGAGGAATGTTCCTCATGGGAAATAGGGCTCATGGTGATGATCTCAAGACCTATGATGAGGCGATATCAGATATCGACTTCGAAAAATGGTTAGAGGCAATGAGATCAAAAATTGACTCGATGCACTCAAACCAAGTCTGGACCTTGGTAGATCCACCTAAAGATATTGTACCTATTGGGTGTAAATGGATCTTCAAGAAAAGATAGGTGAAGATGAGAATGTAGAGACATTCAAGGCTAGGCTCGTAGCGAAAGGTTATAGTCAGTGCGAAGGCATTGACTATCAGGATACCTTCTCGCCTGTAGCCATGCTAAAATTCATCCACACATTACTTGCTGTTGCAGCCTATTTTGATTATGAAATATGGCAGATGGACGTGAAAATGATGTTCTTAAATGGACATCTTGAAGAAGATATCTATATGGAACAGCCAATTGGTTTTACATCCAGTGATGATGATCACAAGGTCTGCAAGCTGCAAAGGTCCATTTATGGACTTAAGCAAGCATCTCAGAGTGGAATACTCATTTCAGTGATGTGATCAAAATGTTTGGTTTCATCAAGAACGAGGAAGAACCATGTGTGTTCAAAAAGATCAGTGGAGCATAGTTGTCTTCCTCGTATTGTACGTAGATGACATCCTCCTAATTGGGAATGACATTTCCATGTTGACCTCAGTCAAAATATGGTTGTCTAAGGAGTTCTCTATGAAAGATCTAGGAGAGGCATCCTTTATATTGGGTATTAAGGTCTATAGAGATAAACAAATAGGAT
>NC_026004.2:37517402-37544801 GCF_000442705.2 Elaeis guineensis | reverse complement strand
ATAGTATGCTAGTACTGTGCTGATCCATCTTCGATGGTTGATTAGGTACCTCATTCTTCTTGATTTGGACTCTTCCAAATATGAGAAGTAGGAGGAGAAGTTTCATATCTGAGATGCTCTTAGAAAACTCAAGATGGAGGAAGGGAAGAGATGAAACTAACAACCCTAGAAGAAGACCCTCTTCTTCTTTTCTTTACTCTCTCCTAGATACCCTATCTTGTGTCTATTATATCTCCACAACCCAAAGGTCTTTCTCTCTAATTTTTGGATTCCTTAAAGGACTCTTAAATCTCTATGCTCTACAAAAATTTTATAAAAAAATTCATTTTATAGAGAGAGATATGATGGAGTCCTTGTCTAGGTCAAATACCTAGTCAAGGCTTATCCAAACATGGCAAGATAAGGGGCGCCCAACTCTTGGGCTCTTCCTCCTTATTTTCATGCATGGACTACCAGAAAAGGGTGCACAATGTGTGCCCTAAAGGCCACAATAATTTTAAAAAAAATTTGGGTAAATTCGGTGCAAAAAGGAAAGAGTTTTGGATTTCTAAAACTCTCTCATAAAATTTGAAATCCAAACTTATTCCTACTTTGATTTGATCCACAACCACTTTCCATGTATGAAAGAAGAGAGGAAGCCTTTTGGATGTGGGAAAGACCTGGGAGAGGGCTTTTTTCACACAAAATAAGAGGGGATTGGCATGGAATAAGAGAGAGGATGTGGGGGGGGCTTATGTGGCGCAAGATGGAATCCTAGTCTTACTAGGATTCTATCTTATGACTTGTTTTAATTTGGTTTCTCAAACCAAATCAAATCAAAATTAGGTCAACCCAATTAAAATAGGTTTTAACCTAATTAAAAACCTAATTTAATCAGATTAAATTAGATTTAAATCTGATTTAATTTTTTAATCAAATTAGAAATTAGGTTGACCCAAGTCCTAATTGAACTAAGACTAGTTTTTTTCTTGCACTTGGCTTATCCAATAAACCAATTGGACTTGATCCAATCAAGCCCAAACCAAATCTAATTAAATTATATTCAATTATACTTAATCTTAGCCCATTGGCTTAATCAAATTAAGCCAATTAACAATCAAATTGCTAATCGATCCTCCTGCAACACTTGCACAAGGTTAAATGTCAATCGTATTGATCCTTTAACCCTAAAATGATTCTTAATCGGTGATCAACCATCCGATCAGATCATGAACTCTAATGTGTGTGACCTCATAGGTCCAAACCTAAGTCGGTAGCAGAGAAATAAATTTTTATACCAATCGAAGTGACCATCTAGCAATGGTATCCGATGACCGGATAGGTCGAATGTGTAGAACAACATCCTTAGAATCCATACGGATATAGTTTTCATATAATTCATCTCCTTGACCAAAATGATCATAGGACACCTCAGAGTTCCACTATCAACTCTGATCAGGTTGTCCACATTGTATTTCAAAATATCAAATCCATCTGATGGATTATCCTGGCCAAGGTTTTGCTAAATTGAAATACAGTGATTCATTCTTCTCCAACTCTTGGAGTAGTCAATTCCATCTCGATCATACTCTGACTTCACAAGTACTTGACTATGCCCAGAAGCCTTCCATCACTAAATTAGAAATTTAGTTAGTCTAGTACCAAAGCACAGTGAGTTGCTTCCAAGTCACTGAGGTGATCTCAGATCTAAGGGACACTTATACCTATATCCCATCAGAGACATTCTCGACAATAGAATGCTCTGGAGTTGGTCATGTTCAATGATGATGTACCCTAATATCTCACCTGTATGTCATATCAGTGTCTCCACACTCTTTGATTTAGAGGACAACCAACCCATATGGTCTACAGTGACCTATGCTCGATAGAAACTATCGTCCTTATTAACAGCCTATCATTTGGTCATGAACAGTTTTAAGGACTAATCGATAAATTCTCTCTTTATCGAATCTGAATAGTCCTAAGGACTTCGTCATAACAACGGAGTTCATTAGAAGATGAAAGCTTATGATAAAAATGCCAAATATATTTTATTTATTAACAAATAATAATGCTTGGTTGCTCAACCATCAACAGCTTGACGATTGACTTTTGAGACATATTTTTCAACAACTCCCACTTGTCCTAAAGTGGCTCGGCACAGTATCGAATACCCATCTTCGACTTGTGGTTGTCAAACTCCTTTATTGCCAAGGTTTTAGTGAAGAGGTCGGCCAGGTTCTCTTTTCCGTCAATCTTTTGAAGGTCGACGTCATCTCGATCCACGATCTCTCAGACCAGATGAAAGTGGCGTAAAATGTGCTTCGTCTGCTGGTGTGCTTTGGATTTCTTTGCCTGAGCTATGGCATCAGTGCTGTCACAATAGAGCAGGACCGAACCATCTTGGGAGGGTGCTACTCTGAGCTCGGTGATGAATTTCCTCAGCCACACAGCTTCCTTCACGGCATCTGATGCTACGATGTACTTCGCTTCACAAACAGAGTCTGCCACAGTATGCTGCTTGAAACTCTTCCAGCAGATAGCTCCACCATTCAGAGTAAAGATATAACCCGACACGCTTCTGTTGTCATCATGGTCAGATTGAAAGCTAGAGTTTGTGAACCCCATATGTTTCAGATCTGACTCGCCATAAATGAACCATTGGTCCTTAGTATTTCTCAAATACTTGAGGATGGCTTTAACCACTTTCCAGTGATTTTCTCCAGGATTAGATTGGTATCTACTCACTACTCCTACTGAGTATGCCACATCTGGTCTTGTACATGTCATGGCGTACATGATAGATCCCACGACCGAAGCATATGGGACTTTACTTATACGCTCTCTCTCTTCAAGAGTTGTTGGACAATCCTTCTTAGAGAGAGAAATTCTATGACATATCGGTAGATAGCTCTTCTTGAAATTTTCCATGCTGAACCTCTTCAGCACAGTGTCTATGTACGTGGACTGAGATAACCCAAACAACTTTTTAGATCTATCACTATAGATCTTCATCCCTAGAATGTAGGATACTTCACCCAAGTCCTTCATGGAGAACTGCGATGACAACCAAACTTTTATTTCTTGTAGTATGGGGATGTCATTCTCGATTAAGAGAATGTCATCCACGTACAAAACAAAGAATAACATTACTGGACCATTTGCCCATTTATAGATGCAAGGCTCTTCTCCATTCTTAACGAAGCCATACATTTTGATCACCTTATCAAAATGCATGTTCCAACTCCAAGAAACTTGCTTCAATTCATAAATAGATCTCTGAAGCTTGCACACCTTGGACTCATCTGTAGATGTAAACCCCTCAGGTTGTATCATATACACCTCTTCGATCAGCTCTCCATTCAGGAAAGCTGTCTTTACATCCATTTGCCAGATCTCATAATCCAGATAGGCAGCTATTGCAAGCATTATCCGAATAGATTTGAGCATTGCCATAGGAGAAAATATCTCGTCATAGTCAATACCATGACGTTGAAGATACCCCTTGACAACCAGACGAGCTTTATAAGTCTTCATCTTTCCGTCTGCACCCATTTTCCTTTTGAACACCCATTTACACCCAATGGGTTTAATCCCTTCATGTGGGTCAACCAATGTCCATACATTGTTGACCTTTATGGACTCCATTTCGGATTTAATGACTTCAAGCCATTTTTCAGAATCAGATCTCTGCATTGCATCTATATAGGTGATCGGATCCTCATCGTTCTCATCGAGTTCGATGGGATCACCATTTCAAACCAACAAATCATAGTATCTATTCGACTGATGTGGTACTCTATCGGATCGTCTTAATGATGTAGGTACATTAGGCTCCAAATATGATCTAATCAAATCTGACTCAGGTTCAGCTATTGGCATTGGTCCTTCTACCTATTGAACTTCATCAAGTTCAACCTTAGAGGCAACAGTTTCTTCACCATGAAACTTTTTTCTAAAAAGATTGCCTTAAGGCTGACGAACACCTTTTGTTCATCAGCATGGTAGAAAAAATATCTTTTGATCTCTTTGGGGTACCCGATGAATGTGCATTTGTCAGACCTAGGTCCAAGTTTATCTGTGACTAATCATTTGACATAGGCTGGGTACCCCCAGACCCTAAGGTATGAAAGTGCTAGCTTACGCCCTGTCCATATCTCATATGGTGTCTTAATTACAGACTTACTTGGAACCCTATTTAATAGATAATAGGCCAAATCAAGTGCATATCCCCAGAAGGATATCGGCAAGCTGACAAAATCCATCATGGATCGGATCATGTCTAACATAGTCTGATTTCTCTTTTCAGACACACCATTATGCTGTGGTGTTCCTGGAGGAGTCCATTGGGAGAGAATCCCATTCTCTCCTAGATATGTGAGAAACTCACTAGAAAGATATTCCCCTCCTCGGTCAGATTGAAGAGTTTTAATACTCTTCCCAGTTTGTTTCTCTACTTCACTTCGGAATCGTTTCAATATTTCAAATGAATCCGACTTATGTTTCATCAGATAGACATATCCATATCTGGATAGATCATCCGTGAAAGTTATGAAGTAGAAATATCCACCTCTAGCACTTGTGCTCATGGGCCCGCATACATCAGTATGTACTAGGCCTAAGAGCTCAGTAGCTCTCTCATCTTTTTCAGTAAAAGGTGACTTGATCATTTTATCAAGAAGATAGGATTCACAGATTGGAAGTGATTCATAATCACTGACTTCGAGGATTCTCTCTTGAGTCAATCTATTTTTTTCTGTTCTTGTTTATATGACCTAGCCTATAGTGCCATAAATAGATATCTGACACACACTATCTAATCTAGGGTGCTTGCCAGTAGAATAGACTCTTATCAGGCTTGATCTTTCTGGTCTGACCCTACACTGATGTCCCAGTCTGAACTTGCACCTTCTTCACTTTCTTCTTCTTGTTCTTCTTTCTTTTTTAAAAGGTCGAGAACCAGAAGACAAACCTCCCACTAAGTTTATTGACTCCTTGTGGAGTTGATGATCCTTCTTAAAGTTTTGAAGCAACCCCAGTAACCTGTGGTAGTTTACTTCAGGCTTTGTCATTCTATAATGAGTGAGGAATGGGAGATAAGACTTGGGCAGTAAGTTCAGTATTGCATCTTTCCCAAGCTGCTCATGCAAGAGAAAGCTGAGCTTGCTCAATCGTTCCATCAGCTCGAACATGTACAATACATGATCAGTGATAGAGGCACCATCCTGTATTTTAGCATTGAAGATGGCACAACTAGTCTTGTGCCTCTCCATATCATCGGATGTGCCAAAAGCATCCTCCAATACTTGAAGCATATCCTTTGGCTGAGCCGTCTCGAATCTACGACTGAACTCATCGCTCATGGCAGCCAGCATGATACAGTGCACCATGGTCCGATCACAGAGCCACTTCTGGTAAGTGTCTCTAACTGTTTCACATGCATTGGCAGCTGGCTCATTGGGTGTAGGATCCATTATCACATATAGGATCCGTTCATGCTCTAGGACTATCTTCAACTTTCGGTACCAGCTACCGAAGTTGGGTCCCACCAACTTATCATTGTCCAACAATGATCGGAGCGATAGAGAAGTGGCCATATCTGCTCAAAAGAAAATCATAACCTAATTAGTAATTGATTCATTAAATCTAAAGATTTGGACTTTAATCAAAAGGTTTCTCCCACTATTTTATTCGAATTGGTAGCCTCTACCTCTAATTTGAAGAATTACCCTAATTCCTTAGTGGGTACTAGAATCCACTTAGGCTACACACAAGCCCAACTTTGGTTGGTCAATCCATGTACATCTAAAGGTAGGTTCATAACCAATTATTTCTCTAAATAATTTCTAGTAATTTTAATTTTGCCCCAGAAACCTAATCAGTAGGCTTTGGCCTCCACTGTAAGGATCCGGTTAGGTCCAACCATTAACATGACCATACTTGGTGCATCTAACCAACGAATGATTAAGCTCAACTTTGGTTGGCTCACCTAACCACCATTAGAGAGACACTTCCAAGTCGTCATATGAAGAGTGATAATTTCATTAGTCAACAAGCACCAGGCCTTTGGGTCTGCAATGATTATTGAGTTAATAGACTCATTATCAAACACCTTAATGGGAGGCTATGACTCAGTTATCTCCATAACTTTATCATTTTAAGGACCTAATAATTTTAGAGAATTTAAATGATTTAGAGGATGAGGTCAGATGAACCAGCTTATCATGATCCTCCCATTAACTTCACCAAGTCAGCTTAAGAGAGACTATTAAAAGGGTTGGTCTAGGAGAACCTAAATCAGTCACACTGATTTACCTAGCTAATATGGGTCAGCTCAAATAGTCAAGTGATCCGATCAAAATATAATTTCATCAAGAGGCCAGGTAAGTTCGATCAGTGGGAGGGTCGGCCAAAGCTTGCCTTAGATACCATCAAAAATGGTCAGGTAAGCGGACTCCCAATTAAAAATCATCGATCTGATTTATCTTAGACACCAACTGGTTTAATTAGTTTCGATTAGATCAACCTAACAGTTTGTGCTAGACCGCTTAGCCAAGAATCAAGTCCATTTGGTTCTCATTAAATATATGGACTTGACCAACTATAACTATTGTAATTGATCTAGAGAATTCTTGACCTAATCTAAGACAATAATTGATTAGATTTAGTCAATTCTCTAATTAAGTTCATCTTTAATCTAACCATAGGTCTAACCCAATTAATGGACCTAATTCCCACTAACCCTTTAACCCAATGTATTATGGTTTGTGTCTTAGGTTCTTCAATTCACAATCCTAGAACCTAATCAAACAACTTCTTGATTCTTAATTAAGTTTTGGGCTGAGGGTTGGGTTCGACTTTTTGAAAATAATTTTCATATTTGTAAAATAATTTTACAATATGGTTATACCAATCATATTGTATATTTGATTCATAATCAAGATGTAAATGAAATAAACATGAAACTACTTTAAATCTAATCTAAATAGGTTCATGTAATTGAAATAATTTCAACTTTAAACAATTTCTTTGTACAAAAATTATTAACAAAGAGATTTTATTTTAGATTTAAATATTTTTTAAATCTAATAAATTATAAATTTAATCTAGATCATATCTAACAAATTTATGATTAAAGATAGATCTATATGAACTAGGACAACCTTTGCATTGTAAGGGGTAAACTTTATAGTAGGACAACCTTGCAGTTCGTGATTGATCTAAAATTTTAATTTTAGATTTAATAATCAGATTATAAATTAGATCTACTCTAAAAAATAATCTAAGTATGTATAAATAATTATGTAATAAACAACCTAGGCTCTGATACCAATTGTTGGAACCAGATCTAGGGTTTCAGGGTTAGATCTTTAAACTTTTTCAAAATCAGGCAGCGAAAGACTAAAATAAATAAAAATTTATTTTTTAAAACTAAAAAATTCCTAGATCTAAGATTTTATTATATAATTATTATATAGTATTAAATTAAAAATAAAAATATATAGAGCATGAACTACATGTTGATCATATCAACATGTTTCTATGCTATATTTGATGTATATAACAAACAATAGATCAGATCTATTACCTTGCAAGTTAGACATTCTAACCTTACTGATCCGAACTTGAGGATGATGTTGTAAACCGTACATGCATCCGGTCTCTAGGAGTCATCCACATGAGCCCATGAATCTCGACCAAAAGTCCTGCTTCAGAAAATCAGCACAGTATGCTAGTACTGTGCTGATCCTTCTTCAATGGTTGATCAAGTGCCTCCTTCTTCTTGATTTGGACTCTTCGAAAGATGAAAAGTAGAAGGAAGAGTTTTAAATCTGAGATGCTCTCAGAAAACTCAAGATGGAGGAAGGGAAGAAATAAAACTAACAACCCTAGAAGAAGACCCTCTTCTTCTTCTCTTTACTCTCTCCTAGACACCCTATCTTGTGTCTATTATATCTCCATGACCCAAAGGTATTTCTCTTTGATTTTTGGACTCCCTAAAGGACTCTTAAATCTCTAAGCTATACAAAAATTTCATGAAGAAATTTATTTTATAGAGAGAGATATGATAGAGTCCTTATCTAGGTCAAATACCTAGTCAAGGCTTATCCAAACATGGCAAGATAAGGGGCACCCAACTCTTGGGCTCCTCCTCCTTATTTTCATGCATGGACCACCAGAAAAGGATGCATAATGAGTGCCATAAAATCCACAAAAATCTCAAAAAAACTCTAGATAAATTTGATACAAAAAGAAAAGAGTTTTGGATTTCTAAAACTCTATCTCATAGAATTTGAAATCCAAACTTATTCCTACTTTGATTTGATCCACAACCACTTTCCATGTTTGAAAGAAGAGAGGAAGCCTTTTGAATGTAGGAAAGACCTAGGAGAGGGCTTTTGTCACACAAAATAAAAAGGGATTGGCATAGAATAAGAGAGAGGGCGTGGGGGGGCTTATGTGGCGCAAGGTGGAATCCTAGTCTTACTAGGATTCTATCTTATGACTTGTTTTAATTTGATTTCTCAAACCAAATCAAACTAAAATTAAATCAACCCAATTAAAATAGGTCTTAACCTAATTAAGAACCTAATTTAATCATATTAAATTAGATTTAAATCTGATTTAATTTTTTAATCAAATTAAAAATTAGGTTGACCCAAGTCCTAATTGAACTAGGACTAGTTTTTTTTCTTGTACTTGGCTTTTCCAATAAACTAATTGGACTTGATCCAATCAAGTCCAAATCAAATCTAATTAAATTATATTCAATTAGACTTAATCTCATCCCATTGACTTAATCAAATTAAGCCAATTAGCAATCGAATTGCTAATCGATCCTCCTGCAACACTTGCACTAGGTTAAATGTCAATCGTATTGATCCTTTAACCCTAGAATGATTCTTAATCATTGATCAACCATCTGATCAGATTATGAACTCTAATGTATGTGACCTCATAGGTCCAAACTTAAGTCGGTAGCATAGAAATAAATTTTTGTACTAATCGAAGTGACCATCTAGCAATGGTACCCGACGATCGGATAGGTCAAATGTGTAGAACAACGTCCTTAGAACCCATATGGATATAGTTTTCATATAATTCATCCCCTTGACCAAAATGATCATAAGATACCTCAGAGTTCAACTATCAACTCTGATCAGGTTGTCCACATTGTATTTCAAAATATCAAATCCATCTAATGGATTATCCTGGCCAAGATTTTGCTAAATTGAAATACAGTGACTCATTCTTCTCCAACTCTTGGAGTGGTCAATCCCATCTCGATCACACTCTGACTTCGTAAGTACTTGACTATGCCTAGAAGCCTTCCATCACTGAATTAGAAATTCAGTTAGTCCAGTATCAAAGCACAGTGAGTTGCTTGTAAGTCACTGAGGTGATCTCAGGTCTAAGGGATACTTATACCTATATCCCATCAGAGATATTTTCGACAGCAGAATGCTCTGGAGTTGGTCATGTTCAATGATGATGTACCCTTATATCTCACTTGTATACCATACCAATATCTCTACACTCCTTGATTAGGAGGACAACCAACCCATGTGGCCTACAGCGACCTATGCTCGATAGAAGTTGTCATCCTTATTAAGAGCCTATCATTTGATCGTGAATAGTTTTAAGGACTAATTGATAAATTCTCTCTTTATCGAATCTGAATAGTCCTAAGAACTTCATCATAACAATGGAGTTCATTGGAAGATGAAAGCTTATGATGAAAATACCAAATATATTTTATTTATTAACAAATAACAATGCTTGGTTGCTCAACCGTCAACAGCGTGACGATTGGCTTTTAGAATATATTTTCCAACATATAGTCTACTGATTGATTTTTTCTCTTCTCTTCTCTAAATTGATTAAATTTTTTAAATTATTATATCTCTAAAATGAGCTGGTTATGATGATAACTAGATCATAGTCTTCCATTAAGTTGGATGATAATGGATCTATTAGTATGATGATCATTGGAGGCCCAAAGGTTTGGTGCCCATCTGCTATTGGGATTATCATTCATAATATGATGACTTAGTCGAGTTTCTCTGTCAAGTGATAAAGTTAGTTGGCCAAAGTTGGGCCTAATCATTTAGTAGTTAGATTTGTAAGTATAATCATATTAATGGTTGGACCTAACCAAGGGCTTGTAGAGAAGATCAAAGTTAACTAAAAAGTTACCTAGGGCTAAATCAACTACTAGAAATTATTTGATGAAATAATTGGTTAATAATCCTACCCATGGATGCACATGGGTGAGCTGGCCAAAGTTGAGCTCATGTGTAGTCTGTGTGGATTCTAGTACCCGCTAAAAAATTAAAGTAATTCCTCGAATTGGAGGTAGAGGCTATTGATTCATATAAAATAATAATAAAATCTTTAGACTAAAATCCATATCTTTAGGCTTAATAAATTCATATACTAATTAAATTTTAATTTTTTCTTATACGGTTAGATATGGCCTCAAACTTATCACTTCGATCACTATTAAATAGTGAAAAGTTGATGAAACCCAATTTCGATAACTGGTATCGAAAGCTTAAGATCATCTTAGAGTACGAACAGATCCTGTATGTGATTACGGATCTGACACCTAAGGAGCCTGCTCCCAATGCCCGAGAAGCAGTCTGAGACACTTATTTAAAGTGACTCAATGATCGCACCATGGTTAGTTACATCATGTGGGCCTCCATGAACGATGAGTTCAGTCAAAAATTTAAAGAGGCTCAGCCAGAGAAAATACTTTAAATATTGAGAGAGTCATTTGGTACTCCCGACGATGTTGAGCGATACAAGATTAGTTTCATTATTTTCAATGCTCGAATGAGGAAGGAAGCATCTATCACCGATCATGTATTGTACATGATCAAACAGATCAAGAAACTGAGCAAGCTTGGCTTTTTCTTGCATGAATAGCTGGGGAAGGATGCAATCCTGAACTTCCTACCCAAATCCTACCTACCATTTCTTAGTCATTTTAGAATGACGAAGCCTGTAGTCAACTATCACGGTCTATTAGGGATGTTACAAACTTTTGAAAAGAATTACCAGCTCCACAAGGAGACTGTGAATTTAGTGGGAGGATCTTTTTCGGATAGTCATCATCCCTTTAAGAAAGAAAAAAAATAAAAAAATGTAAAGTGCTGGGAGTCAGACCCAGAAGCTCAAGTTCAAGGTCGATCAGAGTCAAATAGAGTACTTCTACTATAAAAAGTAGGATCACTGGAAGAGAAATTATCTTCAATATAAAGCTTTTTCTTGACCCGAATAGGCCAAAGAAGAAGCAGCAATTGGTTACTGGATAAAGTACTTATGTGATGACACCTTGTAACTTCTCTTTTTTTGATACAATGATCTGAGTATTAGATATCAAAAATATTAATACTTGAATACAATGATCTGTTCTAGTTCTAGCTTTAGGAATTATCAAGCTTGTATTCAAGTCTCATTCTATTATTCTTAATGAATGTCATTACTGTCCTAGTTTTTTTTTGAATGTTATTTCTGTAGGCCATTTGGCCAAATCAAGTTTTGAAATATCAATAAAGAAAAAATTTTGTGATATCATTTTGAATGGTGTTACAATATTGTGTGGACAATTGAACAATGGAATCTATGTTGTATCTAGGTCTAATGTATTATACATGTCAAATAAATGCCCAAGAATTGTCGATGTCATGGATGCCTATCTTTGGCAATGTAGGCTAGGTCATATCAATAAGAATAGGATGAATAGGTTAGCTAAAGAAGAGATTCTTGATAAAGATGATTATAAATTGTTACCTATCTGTGAGTTTGGTTTACTTGGAAAGATGATCAAGTCACCTTTTACTAGAAAAGATGAACGAGCCAGTTGTGTTCTGGATCTAATACATACTGATGTATATAGACCCATAAGCATAAGTGCCAGAGGAGGGTATCACTATTTCATTACGTTCACAGATGACCTATTGAGGTATGTATACGTCTACTTGAAGAAACACAAGTCTGAATTATTTGAAATGTTCAAAGGTTCCATAATGAAGTAGAAAAAGAAATTAGAAAAAATATTAAAACTCTTTGATCAGATTGAGAAAGAGAATATCTTTCTAGTGAATTTCTGACATACCTAGAGTAGAATGGGATTCTCTCTCAATGGACATCTCCTGAAATACCACAACATAGTGGTGTGTCAGAAAGGAAGAATCGAATCCTGTTGGATATGGTTCGATCTATGATGGACTTTTCTACTCTGTCGATATCTTTTTGGAGATGTACACTCGAGTCGGCTTGTTATGTGCTTAATAGGGTTTCTAGTAGATCTGTAAGTAAAACACCATATGAGATATGGACTGGACATAAGCTAGCACTCACCTTAGGGTTTGGAGATGTTCGGCTTATGTCAAACGTTTAAAAATAGACAGACTAGGAACTAGGTCTGATAGATGTAATTTTATTGGGTATCCCAAAGAAACTAAAGGGTATTACTTTTATCTTTCTGATGAACAAAAAATGTTTGTCAGCCTTAGGGCAATCTTTTTAGAAAAAAAATTCTTTGAAAAAGGGATTAATGCCTCTAAGGTTGAACTTGAGAAAGTTCAACAGGTAGAATTGACACAGTCTAGTGAACCCATAGAATCGGATTTAATGATATCAAATCTAGAACCTATTATAAAGGTGCCATTAAGGAGATCTGATAGAGTATCGCGTCAACCGAATAAATACTATGGTTTTTTGGTCTAGGATGGAGATCCTGTAAAACTTGATGAGAACAATGAGAATTTGATCACCTATGTGGATGTAATACAGAGATCTGACTCTGATAAATGGCTTAAAGTCATGAAATCTGAAATGGAGTCCATGAAGGTCAATGATATAAAGATATTAGTTGACCCACATGAAGGGGCTAAACCCATGGGGTGTAAGTGGGTATTCAAAAGGAAGAGGGGCACAAATGGAAAGGTGGAGACCTATAAAGTCAATTTGGTTTCCAAAGATTATTGTTAGCATTATGGTTTTGACTATGATGAGAATTTTTCTCCTATGGCAATGCTCAAATCCATTCGGATTATGCTTACGATAGCGGCATATATGGACTATGAAATCTAACAAATGGATGTGAAAATAAC
Organism: Elaeis guineensis; assembly: GCF_000442705.2. Lineage (NCBI taxonomy): Eukaryota > Viridiplantae > Streptophyta > Magnoliopsida > Arecales > Arecaceae > Elaeis > Elaeis guineensis. Next base: position 37,531,698 of record NC_026004.2, on the reverse strand, counting down.
TTTTTTAAATGGAGACCTGCAAGAGGAGGTGTATATGATATAGCTTAAGAGTTTCACATCCACAGATGAGTCCAACATATGCAAGCTTCAGAGATCCATCTATAGATTGAAGCAAGCATCCAGGAGTTGGAATATGTATTTTGATAAGATTATCAGAATGTATGGCTTCATTAGGAACAGAGAAGAACCCTTTATTTACAAATGGATAAATGATTTTATGGTTGTATTCCTTGTTCTGTATATGGATGATATTCTCTTAATCTGAAATGATATCCCTACATTACAAGGTATAAAAGTCTAGTTATCATCTCAATTCTCTATAAAAGATTTGAGAGAAGCATCCTATATCCTTGGGATGAAGATCTATAGAGATAGATCAAAAAAGTTTCTTGGATTGTCTCAATCCACGTACATAGACAGCATACTAAAATTGTTCAGCATGGAGAATTTCAAGAAAGACTATCTCCCGATAGGCCATAGAATTTTTCTCTCAAAACAGGATTGTCCGACAACTCCTTAAGAGAGAGAGAGCATATGAGTAGAATTCCATATGCTTTGACAATGGGTTCTATATTGTACGTCATAACATGGATGAGACTAGACGTGCCATACTCACTAGGGGTAGTGAGTAGATACCAGTTTGATCTAGGAGAGAACCATTAAAAGGTCGTTGTTGGGTATAAAGTGCCCCCCGACCGAAGTCTGCAGAGGACTGATCCTTCGGGGCTCCTCCGACTCCCGACCTTGTACGTGATGCCCCTCCAAACTCCCTCGACCGTCCGGACTTCTTCGATGATGGGCCTCAGTGTTCACCCATCGGGCCGCCCCAAAGGCCCTCTGAGCCTCGCTGTTAGCCGTCCTTCTACAGCAATCGACTACCCCCAAACTTCTTCCAGGCTTCGTCAGCATCCGAGCTTTCCTGACAACGAGATTTCTACGGTAACCAGGCTCCTTCCATGTTTCTACGATGGTCGACCACCTTTAGGATTCCAGCCGAACTCCTACGATAGCCGAACTTCTACCGCGAGCGGCCTACTCCAAACTTTCACTGCGAGCAGTCTACTCTGAACTCCTGCTATGAGCAGTCTACTCCGAACCCTTACAGCGGATGGCCTACCTCGGATCCCTACTATAAGAAAATCCCATCCGAGCCTCTGCTGTAAACATATCCCTTTCGAACTTCCATTATAGGTAGACTTCAGCCGAGCTTCTTCGTAGTCGGATCCCACGACAACCGATCTTCGATCGAGCTTCTACAATGGGACAGGACTCATTGGCCAGGTTGCTACTCCGAGCTCCCATGACAACCGACCTTCGACCGAGCTTCTACAATAAGCGGTCTTCTTTCAGTCTTCTATAAGAACCAGACTTCGATCGAACCTCCACAGCGGTTGGATATTGGATGAGCTTCTATGACGATCAGGCTCCAACAGCTGGATTCCTACAAGGACCGATCGCCTCTGATGTCTACCGAACCTCCCCAACACTGTCCGAAGTCCATCACCGGCCGACCCTCCACCAGATCCTTCATAAAATCGAACTTCCCCAATGGATCATCTTCAAGCGAGTTTCCACATCGGGCGAATCCCAGACGGGCTTCTCTAACAATCGAATTCCTACCGGGCTTCACCAATGGAAAGTCTCTATCCGAGCTTCTACAGCAGGTGACTCCCATCTGTAGTATCAGTGCCTAAGCCACCCGACAATAGTAGACTCGTCAGCAGCTTCAGGGACATCCGAGCTTCTCCCAGACCAACAATAGAGAGCCATTCCGCTCCATCAGATATCCCAGCCGAGCTCCAGTCGATGGATCAGAGCTCTCTGATAAGTCACGACAAGAGCCGCCCTCCTGCTCCACTCCCTGCAACGGATTCCATGCAGCTCGACCATTCTCTGACAAGTCACGACAAGAGCCATCCTCCTGCTCCACTCCCTGCAATGGATTCCATGCAGCTCCACCACTCTATGGCAAGTCCCGACTACGGACACCACTCCACTCTCCGCAACAAGCTCCACGTGGCCCTGAACGACCCCTGACGTCACTACTCTCCGTAACAAACTCCATGCGGCTCTGAGCGATCCACTTCCAGACGGTTACAGACGTCACTGTCAGTTAGTTACCCCCTCCATCTATAAATAAGGAACCCCCAGACACGTTCTTCTCTAAGCTGGTAACTCTATCTCGAAACTCTGCCAAAATTTTCGCTCGAGCACTCCATTTCTGTTGAAGCAGAGTACTGACTTGAGCATCGGAGGGTCTTGCCAGAGCACCCCCAACCTCGATTTAGACTTTCTTTGTAGGTCCCGACGGCGGCCGTAGTCATCCCAGCTCCAGCTTCTCCGACTTCGACAGAATTCTGCACCAACAGAATTGGTGCTAGAGGAAGGGCCTGTGTGTCTTTGCAGTACCCTTGTTCTTAAGGGAGTGCTCAACGAGACCGATTTCGGTCATCTTCTCCGACATTCTCTTCTCCTTCTTCTACTAGACCCTCACCTGATGCCTACCCATAGAGCATCCACCAGATGATCCACGGTCTCTGTAGCCAGATCTCAGGCTCCGACCTCACCTCCAGTTTTCCAGGCCCCTCCTCCTCCTCCTCCGACAATGGCATTCGGAGTAGAGCAATTCGACTTGCTGGTTCAGCAGGTCAGAGGCCTCACTGAAGCGGTGCAGGCCATGCAACAGCAACAACAGCCGCAGGCATCGGTGCGGTTGGAGAGAACGTCGCCGGAATTCCAAAATCCAGTGGTAGGGCGGGCCACTTGGGCCAGTCACCCCGTCTTTCCCAGAAAGACGAATCCGAGGGTGGAGAGCCCTCAGTCTGATCACGATTCTACATCCAGAGGATCTTTACCTTCATTCCGCCCGAAGACCCTCGAGACCTGCAGTCGCGAGGACTTCTTTGATCGAAGGCTCCAAGGGATGAACCGGTGGATTGAAGAACTCCACCAAGCTCCCCCTGCTTATGGTGAGGACATCTGTACTGACCCTCTTTTTTTTCAACTGATCATGCAGGAACCGATCCCGCCAAACTTCAAGCTCCCCCAATTCAAAAGCTATGATGGGACCTCAGACCCGATAGACCACCTAGAAGCCTTCCGGACAATGATGCTACTCCATGGTGCGCCAAACGCCATTCTGTGTCGAGCTTTCCCATCCACTCTGAAGGGAGCAGCAAGGAACTGGTACTCAGCGTTGAAGCTGGGTACCATCTATTCTTTTGATCAGATGAGCCACCAGTTCGTGGCTCATTTTGTTAGCAGCCGGCATCCTCGGAGAGGTTCGGAGTCCCTCATCAACATCAAGCAAAGGGAGGGGGAATCCATCCGGGCTTATGTCAACCGTTTCAACGTCGCTGCGTTGGAAGTCCGGAACTTGGACCAATCGATCCTGATGGTCGCTCTGAAGGGCGGCCTCTAGAAGAACGACCTCTTGTTCTCCTTGAAAAGGAAGTACCCTAGGGATTTTGCCGATTTGCTGGCTCGGGCCGAAGGATATGCCCGAGCAGAAGAAGCCTTCAAGATGAAGGACGAGGAGACCGTGAGAGAGCGACAGGCGGGAGACTCGAACAAACCCACAGTCGAAAAAGGGCCGAGTGAAGCTCGGCCATGCTCTCGAACTCCTCCCGGGCAGGGGCGCGCCCGGACTCCTCCTCGAGCTCGTAAACAGAGAAGCTCGGACCATCGAGTTCGGAGAAGCTCTCCTCTTGGAAGATTCCATAGCTACACCCCTCTCAACGCATTGAAAACTCAAGTGCTGATGGAGGTCAGGGAGCAGCTCCCAAGGCTGGAGAGGATGTGCTCGCACTCCAAAAAATGCAACCCAAACAAATTTTGCCTCTATCATTGTGACCATGGCCACGATACGAAAGAGTGTATTCAGCTCTGAGATGAGATCGAGGAGCTCATCAGGCAGGGTCGGCTCGATAGATTCATTCGATGCCGACCTGAAGGAGAGAAGATCGGCCTAGGGCCCCGCTGCAGTCGGAACCGCCAAGGAGGGAGGAGCAGCCAGAAGATCGGCCTCCGATTGGGATTATCAACTCCATCTCGGGGGGACCCCGACGAGGAGCAGACCTTCCGTGGTTATAGAGTTTGAAAAATCTACGAATGTATTACCAACAACTTTGCCCTGAATAAAAATTCTCTTCATATTTGTGCATTTTTCCTTTTAGTATGAGCTTACAACGACGGGAGATAACTCTCCCATACAAACGAAACTAAGCGTGTTAGGAACAGGAGGAGAACCTCATCCTAACATGAGCAAGCCCTTATGTGCCCCCACAGCCTTGTTAGGAACAGGAGAAAAACCTCGTCCTAACATGAGCAAAGTCGAAGGCCCGATTTTCTAAAGATCAGATGGGGGGAGAGGCCCTTACAATAGCCCTTATGTGCCCCCACAGTCTTGTTAGGAATAGGAGGAAAACCTCATCCTAACATGAGCAAAGTCGAAGGCCTGATTTTTTAAAGACTGGATGGAGGGAGAGGCCCTTACAACGGCCCTTATGTGGCCCCACAGCCTTGTTAGGAATAGGAGGAGAACCTCATCCTAACATGAGCAAAGTCGAAGGCCCGATTTCCTAAAGATCGGATGGAGGGAGAGGCCCTTACAACGGCCCTTATGTGCCCCCACAGCCTTGTTAGGAATAGGAGGAGAACCTCATCCTAACATGAGCAAAGTCGAAGGCCCAGTTTCGTAAAGATCGGATAGGGGGAGAGGCCCCTACAACGGTCCTTATGTGCCCCCACAGCCTTGTTAGGAACAGGAGGAGAACCTCGTCCTAACATGAGCAAAGTCGAAGGCTCGATTTTTTAATGACTGGATGGGGGGAGAGACCCTCACAACAGCGCTTATGTGCCCCCACAGCTTTGTCAGAAACAGGAGGAGAACCTTATCCTGACATGACCTGAAACCGACTGTCGGAAATGAGGGGAGGACCTCATCCTGACGCAAACAAAGACTCGGTTGATCGACAAGGAGGAAAGCTTCCTCAATGGCTCTTCCACACTCTCACGACCCCATCAAGAGTGAAGGGAAGACCCTCACTCAAACACAGAAGAAAATGAGAGATGAAAAGAAAAGGCGATGAACTACACCAGTGATAGGCAAAAAATGAACTACATCAAAGGCACAAGGGACCTCATCCCGACGACAGAGAAAACCCTTGTCAAAAATCTCTTGTCCCTAAGGACAAATCGACATGGCGGCAACCGGAAACCTTCAAACTACGTTGGCTACGAACAAGATGGAAGACAGAAGAAGTTCGATGAATGACGAATCAATGCAAGAATCAGCAAGGGATTACAAACTATGTCGACATCAAACAAGATGGAAGACAAATGAAGTTTGGTAAACAACCATTCAATACCAGAATGGGCGAGATAATAAACGATTTCATTCACATTTCATTGGTGAAGTATGCATTACAAAGCCTTAAAGGCCAAAAAAAGAAGAAGAAAAAGAAACAAGAAGAAGAGGCTCTAAGGAAGCCCAGTTTCTTCCGACTTCGAGCTCTCGGTTCCGGCCCTTGCTATAGATTGCCTTAAATCTTCAACTTCTTCTTCTAGTTTCTTCTTTTTTTTAGCAGCATATCCTGGAACATCTGATGGAACTGTCGGCACTCATCCTCTGACTCTTGAAGCCTCCTCCATAGGACCTCAGACTCTGCCTCAGCATCCTTGACCGCCTGCTGCTCATGGACTAGCTAAATTTTCAGCCACTGCAGTTCGGCCTCCTCCTGCCCAAGGGCCACAGACAATTCCGCCATAGTCTCCCTCAAGGAGCAGAGCTCATCGGAGCCTCATGCAGAGGCAGGCTGGACTCTCCCAGACAACTGCCTCCGAAGGTGGGCTACTTCATCGGTCACCGTCTAGAGCTTCCTTCGGTAGTCCTCTACCTACCCACTCCAGCCGACTCGGTAGGTGTTATAGTTCGCCTCAGCATCTTGCAGCTGCTTCTGAAGGTCAGAGAACTTCTTTGACCAGTCTCGATCGCGGTCGGCTTGGACTGTGAGCCAAGATGAGCTCCCTTCCAGCTGGCCGATCTTCTTCCGTGCAGCCACCAGCTCAACCTCGAGAGAGCTGATCTTGGAAGCTTGAGCCCAAGATCAGTCGCTGGCACGCTTCCGGAGTTCCTCGAGCTCCGTCATGAAGTCAGCCTTCTTCTGGGTGAATTACATGAGCCCCTTTTTATGGAGGTCCTGAAGGCGAATAGCCTCCGCAGTAACTTTCGAGTGGCTCTTCCTCAGTCGGTGGAGTTCATCTTCTAGCTTCTTAGATTTTTCTATCAACCGACGAACTTTTCTTTGGAGGTCTCGTATCATCGACTTCATGGGAATACCCTCCGACAGGGGAAGAGCCTCGACAGGACACTGTCGTTAGAAGACAAGAGTGCCATGACTCAAATCAATGCAAGAAGACAAAAGGAAGGGAAAGAAACCCTATCAAAAACCAAAGGAGTTCGGCACAATGGAAGCTAGAGAAATGTTCAGAAAATGAAAGAGAGCGGCAACAAAGGGCGGCAGCGGGAGCTAAAGTTTGGCACGGAAGGTCTTCTGGGACAGACAGAAGCGACCAGAAGGAGGGGCGCTAGCCCGATCAGATGGCTCAGGAAGCTCCAGCTCATACTCCGGAGGAACTCCATACTGAATCCTTATCAGTGAGAGTTCATCCGGAGTCAAAGAGCCAGGGATGGTGTCCGGCACAAAGGCCAAACAAGGTTCGGTCCTAGCTACGGGTTCGTCTATGGTACCAGTACTATAGAAAACTGGGGCTGACGAACTCCTAGAACTACTAGAAGAGGAGGTATCGAAAGATATTTTGGATCGAACGAAAGCTACAAAATCTCGAAAAAATTAGAAAAATAGCGAACAGGCCCTTAAGGAAGCTAAACAAATAGGGCACAAAAAAAAAGAGAAACAAAAAAACAGCGAGAAGTTCTAGGACTAACCTAGGTTGGCCTGGGGAGTGCGAGAGGGCAGCAAGGATGATGGGAGACCCGGAGGATGCCTAAGGTCGAGAAGGATGCTAGAGGAGGCTGGAGCTCTCGAGGAAGAAGAAGGGACCGAAGGACTCTCTCAGGCAGGGTGAAACCCTTAAGGAGGAAGACGTGTTTAAATAGGCAACAGGACCTGGAGCGATTATGATCGCAGATCTCCTCTGACCGACCTGTACCTGCCGCATGTCCGACTCACTTTGACAGGCTATTGAAAATGACTGGCAGCTGACAAAATAATTATTGCACCGTACCTAGAGCCACGCCCCAACGAAAATCCCAAAAAGAAGAAACCTTTTCTGAAAAGGCTCCAATACTAGCGTACCGAGCGTCGAAATATCTAGCGATCGCTGAGTACGAAAATCAAAGAGGGCAGCTTCGATCGTGAGAAATTCTCTATACTTTCTTCGTTCGGAACCCGAACTCGAAAGTAGGGGGACCAGTGTTGGGTATAAAGTGCCCCCCAGCCGAAGTCTGCAGAGGACTGATCCTTCGGGGCTCCTCCAGCTCCCGACCTTGTACGTGACGCCCCTCTGAACTCCCTCGACCGTCCAGACTTCTTCGATGATGGGCCTCAGTGTTCACCCATCGGGCCGCCCCAAAGGCCCTCTGAGCCTCACTATTAGCCATCCTTCTACAGCAATCAACTATCCCCAAACTTCTTTCGGGCTTCGTCAGCATCCGAGCTTCCCCGACAATGAGATTTCTACGCTAACCAGGCTCCTTCCACATTTCTACGGTGGTCGACCGCCTTCAGGATTCCAGTCGAACTCCTGCGATAGCCAAACTTCTACCATGAGTAGCCTACTCCGAACTTCCACTACGAGTGGTCTGCCCCGAACTCCTGCTGTGAGCAGTCTACTCCGAACCCTCATAGTGGATGGCCTACCTCGGATCCCTACTGTAAGCAAATTCCATCCGAGCCTCTACTGTAAACATATCCCTTCCGAACTTCCATTACAGGTAGACTTCAGCCAAGCTTCTTCGTAGTCGGGTCCCGCGACAATCGATCTTCGATCAAGCTTCTACAATGGGACAGGACTCATTAGTCAGGTCACTACTCCGAGCTCCCACGACAACCGACCTTCGATCGAGCTTCTACAATAAGCGGTCTCCTTTCAGCCTTCTACAAGAACCAGACTTCGACCGAACCTCCATAGCGGTTGGATATTGGATGAGCTTCTACGACGATCGGGCTTTAGCAGCTGGATTCCTACAATGATCGATCGCCTCCGATGTCTGACGAACCTCCCCAACACCATCCGAAGTTCATCACTGACCGACCCTCCACTAGATCCTTCATAAAATCAAACTTCCCCAACGGATCATCTTCAGGCGAGTTTTCACATCGGGCGAATCCCAGATGGGCTTCTCTAACAATCGGATTTCTACCAGGCTTCGCCAACAGAAAGTCTCTATCTGAGCTTCTACAGCAGGTGACTCCCATCTGTAGTATCAGCACCTAAGCCACCCGACAACAGTAGACTCATCAGTAGCTTCAGGGACATCCGAGCTTCTCCCAGACCAACAATAAAGAGCCATTCCGCTCCATCAGATGTCCCAGCCGAGCTCCAACCGACGGATCAGAGCTCTCTGACAAGTTACGACAAGAGCCGCCCTCCTGCTCCACTCCCTACAACAGATTCCATGCAGCCCCACCACTCTCTGACAAGTCACGACAAGAGCCACCCTCCTACTCCACTCCCTGCAATGGATTCCATGCAGCTCCACCACTCTCTGGCAAGTCCCGACAACGGACACCACTCCACTCTCCACAACAAGCTCCAGGTGGCCCTAAACGACCCCTGACGCCACTACTCTCTGTAACAAACTCCATGCGGCTCTGAGCGGTCCACTACCAGACGGTTACAGATGTCGCTGTCGGTCAGTTACCCCCTCCGTCTATAAATAAGGAACCCCCAGACATGTTCTTCTCTAAGCTGGTAACTCTATCTCGAAACTCTGCCAAAATTTTCGCTCGAGCACTCCATTTCTGTTGAAGTAGAGTACTGACTTGAGCGTCGGAGGGTCTTATCGGAGCACCCCCAACTTTGGTTTAGACTTTCTTTGCAGGTCCCGATGGCGGCCACAGTCATCCTAGCTCCAGCTTCTCCGACTTCGACGGAATTCTGCACCAACAGTCGTAAAGACCATCCTTAAGTATTTAAGAAATACTAAGGATCAGTGGCTTGTATATCGTGAAACTGACTTAAAACTAATGGGATTTATCGACTCCCACTTTCAATCAGACCATGATGATAGCAAGAATCTATCAGGTTTTATTTTTATCTTGAATAATGGAGCGATCTGTTGAAAAAGTTTCAAGCAGCATACTATGGCTGACTCTGTTTGTGAAGCGAAGTATATCGCGGCATCCGATGCTGCAAAGTAAGCCGTATGGTTGCAGAAGTTCATCGATGAGCTTGGAGTGGCACCCTCCATTGATGGCTCTGTCTTGTTATATTGTGACAACACTGGAGCCATTGCCCAAGCCAAGGAGATGAAGTCCCATCAGTGCACCAAGCATATTCTGCACTGCAATCACTTTATCTGGGAGATCGTGAATCAAGGTGACATCGACCTTCAGAAGATCAATAGAAAAAAAAATCTGACTGATCTATTTACTAAAGCTCTCGAGACAAGGAGTTCGATGATCACAAATTGAAGATGGATAAATGATACTATATTGATTAGCTTTAGTCTGAGTGGAAGTTGTTAGAAAATGTATCCCAAAGCCAATCGTTAGCTTGTTGACGATTGTGTCCATTCTTGTAACTGTATATGAATTTTTATTAATAAAAATTATTTGATATTTTTATTACAAATTATTCATCTTTGAACTTCTGTATTGTAATGAAGTCCTTAGGACTATAATTAATCAACAAAGGAGAATTTATCGTTTAGTCCTTAAAAGTGTTTGTGACCAAATGATATGCTATTAATAGGATGATAGCAATATCGAGTATAAGTCATTGTATGTTATATGAGTTAGTTGTTCTCTTAACTAAGGAGTATGGAGATATTATTATAGCATACAGATGGAATGTAGAAGTACATTCGTATCGAACGTGACCATGTGTCGAGCACTCTATTGTCAAGAGTAGCTCGTGAAGGGTATGGATATAAGTATCCCTCAGATTTGAGATCACCATGGTGACTTGTAAACAACTCATTGTACTTTAGTACTAGACCATCTGAGTTTCTAATTTACTGATGGAAGGATATTAGGTGTAGTCAAGTATTTATCAAGTCGGTGGATGTGTCGAGATGGAATTGACCCCTCTGAATTAGTAGGAGATATGCATCAGTGTATTTCAATTTAGTAAAATCTTGATTAGGATAATCTATGAGATAAATTTCAAAGGTTAAAATATAATGTGGTCAACTAAATTAGGATTGACAGTTAAATCCTAGGTTACTTTGAGCATTAGGATCAAAGAGATGAACTATACAGTAACCATATGCCAATAGGTTCTAGAATATTACTTTGCAATATTTTGACCTATCCGATCGCCGGATCACCATTGCTAGATAATTACGTGTTAGTTGTGTGCCCTAGATGCCAGATCGACTGACACATTCCTATACAAATCCAAGGGCAAATTTATAATTTTGACTATAAATGAATAGAAGGGTTATTCTTCTATTATATTGTGTATATTGTGTCTGTGATATATCCTTTGAGTTAGTGAGAATGTAAATTCATATTATCAAGAGTTAAAAATTTAAGGTATGAATTTACATAACAAACTCATAAACAGCTCCTGACCATAGGATCATCACAAGGATAGTGATCGATCCGGAAGGTTGGTGTACGATCGCTTCCTTAGGGTAGATGTGTCTTGAGTCTACGGTGTGGAGACACTGGAGTGAGAGTATAGATATTCATTGAGAATGAAAGTACTGAGCATGACCACCTCGAGCAGTCATAAGGAAGTCTACCTTCTCGTCGATGACTAGCTCGATGCTACAGTTGTGTGTCTAGTTCTTTGACCTGAGGTGCATCGACGGTTCACCTTGAGTGTGTTATAGTTTGACTACACCATAACTCGATCTCCTAGCCATTCGAAACCCTGAGGTGTATGTTGGCTGTAGCATGTTTATTGTAGGAACTAGATCACATCAAGATGAGATCTATCAACCTCGATAGATGACAGGAGTAGTCCTATGGTGATCGAAAGATCGAGTTCTTAAGCCCATGGTCATGGCAGAGTGAAATAATGGAAAAGAAGTTTTCCATTAAGGTTTCACATCAGACTCGGATCGATCGATTAATTCATATGACTGATATTGGGTTTGATGAGTTCACCTTAATCCTAATTCAGTCGGAACTCATGATAGAGAAACTCAATCACACAGGTAGCTGCACCGAGAGGTTCATTTTTAGTTCTGATGGGTTGCCACCACGTACTACTAGGTGTCACTAATGAATTTTGAGAGAAATTAGAATGATATTTATGATCGATCATTCTAACTGTCTGAATCAAAAGAGTTCTGGTCCTTCGAAAGGAGTTTCGATGATGTCAATGATGAGATCACGACATATCTCATTACCATATGGAATTGAACCTAACTAGATCACACAAATAATGGTTAGGGTCTAGATGTCATCAATTGGGCTAACTCAATTGATTTGGATTAGATCCAATTAGGTTCAAAGAAATCGTGCTAGCACACGATTGAGCCTAACTTTCTCTTCGTGTAATCTTTTATATCTCTACTGAGCCAAATATGATTTGACTCATCCAGAGAATCTTAGAAAGATTTCACTCAGTCTAAATGAAGCTTGTCCAGCTCAAAAAAAGCTTGTCTTAATTTATGAGATGAATTTAAGACAACACCTGCTAATTTCTAGTACCTGCCAATTTTATTTTAGGACATCTGTCAAAAGTTGACATATGGGTCTTAAACTGAAGAGGGCTCATTGGAGGATTTTTGTGGAGTGTCCATATGCCAAAACCCAATTGAATTGGGTGCCATAATCACATTGTGGCATGAGCCCAATTGGATTTAAGTGGGCTCCCCAAATGGATAAGAACCAAAGAGTCCTAATAAACTTGGACTCTTTGGTGCCACCTTGATTGAGCTTATCTATTGTTGGTGCCAACTTAGGAGAGAGGATGGGGTTCTTATCTGATGTGATTAGATGACATCACTCCATCAATCAAAATTTTTCCAAAATTTATTAGAATTTTTTGATTGGTTGAATGATGTGGCACTGCGTAGCATATAGGGTCTATATAAACCCTGCTGCGCCTAGGATTTCGTGGAAGAAATTATTTTATACACAAAACCTAATAGCTACTACCCCCTACCCTCTTCTCTACATTCACCCTACTCTCCTTCCTCCCCTCTTCACATCCAAAAAGTTGGACATCCATCTGGCAGAGATATAAGGCATGGTGATGCCTGGAACAGAAGGCTGCAGGACATCTTTGATAGGCTGCTACTCCAACTTCAGAAGGAGTTCTGAAGCACTTCCTAATCAGATTTAGATCTGATTTTTAGAGCATAGATTCATGAGGAGAAGGAATTCCAGATCCTACTCAAGTGGATACTGATAGAAGTCAGGCGCTTGCGTGGCTACATCAGAACCTCAGGCTGTGCAGAGATCATCTACAGGGTAATCAGATTATCCTTGAGGTATTTCTTCTTTTATTATAGTTTTAGATTTAATTTTAAATTTTAAATATCAAATAATAAAATTAGATCTAGAGAATTAGATTTGAAATATGTAGGATAAATTTTTTTTAAAATTATTCCACCTCAGATTTGATGAAATCTGGAAGATCCTATGCAGAGAAAATATTTCTCCTCCTTCAAGTGGTATCAGAGCCAGGTTGTTGGCTCTATTTCAGATCTATTTTAGATCTGATTTTAATTTTAATTTATCTGATATTAAATGATTTCAGATGTCACATCAAATATGATAGGATCTAAAATCAAAATATTTAAAATTAAATCTAAGAAGATCTAACATGCATAAGATGCATGACTAGACTAGGATTAATTGAATCCATGAATAGTCTTAAGTTTTATATTTTAATAAGATTAAAATATAAATTAAATATAATTTATTCTCTATTTTTTTGATGTTATAATTATTATAATTAGATCAAAAAATAAAAAATAAAATTTTAATTATTTCATAAAATTGATCTGTTGCATGCCTAGACTAGTTGTAGAATTGTTCTAGTAACTTGTCTAGAATAATTTTTATTTTGAATAGTTTAATTTAAATTTTATTTTTTAGATATTACATATAATGTATCAGATCTGAAAGCATGTTAATTAGATTGATTTTTGATATATGAGATGTATGCAAAGCATGTATTAGTTAGATCAAAAATTATATATGTGATATGTTAATTTAGATCTAACTAGTTTTGTACTTAAATTTATATTTCTGATTAAGGTGTTTCTCATAGCCATCCAGTCATAAGAATAAAGTAGGATTTTAAGACCCTCTCTTCACATTCAATGGGATATTCATATGACGTGTAGGGGTGCCGTGCGTTCATCCTTAATCAGAAATCAAAACTTACTTTTCTACAAAACTCTAGATCCTAAAATCCTAGGATTTATTTTATATGCTTTATTTATCAACCCAAACTTAATTAATGAATTAAGCTTATGAAATTATGTTAGGTCTAAAATTGAGAATTTTAGATCTAAGATATTTTCATAAAATTGAGTTCGGGCTTGGGTAGCTCAATTAGGTCTAGTGGTTGATCAAATCGAATCAAGAGTTGGTTAAGTGAGATCATGAAAGCTAATAATTGACCAGCCTAATAGGATTAAGTCTGGGTCAAGGTCGAATCACATTTAGATGTGACTCAATCAAGTTAAGATCTAATTTGGCTCAGTGGTTAGAGCCTGGATTGTAGGCTAACCAAATTAGTTCTGGTTCGACAATTTGGTATCTAAGGTAAGTTGGACAGATGCGACCGACTAATTTTTATTTGAGAGCTACTCGACTCAAATGCATTCTTGTCGAGTTAATGGCATATCCCTCCCATCGGTCTCACTTACCTGGCCATATATGTCGACTCAGTTCTGATTAGAGGTGGCTAACAATTCGAGCTAACCCATGCCACTAGGTTAGTCATAATTGTTATGACTATATCAAGTTAAGTTTAATGAGACCTAAATAAATCTCCCTAAGAAAATATTAAGTCTAGGTCTTCCACCATTGTGGATGTGCGGGCCCTTCCCGAGGTTGATTATTCTCGGCTGATTATAGTAGCTCAGTTGCACCGGGAAGATGCAACCATGTCCATTAGGTATTAGATGCTATGGATT